>NC_087217.1:5362365-5374164 GCF_015104395.2 Macrobrachium nipponense
TTTCTAATAAATGAAATGAAGCCACCAACAAAATACACGAAGGCTAGACCAGGGAAGTTAAGCCCTAATTTGGTTTTCCGGTGTCATAACCTACATACAACCTTTATTTTTATGGGTGAAACGCCTTCAGAAGATTTACATGGAAGTTCCAGTTTAGTATCTCGATCATTTCTATCAATGACATGTAGGTCACGGTATTTGTGATAACTTAAGAACCATAAAATATGCCAAATGTTTCAGACAGTAGGTGTAGTAGTTGCCTACGAGTAGCCGAATGGCTAGAACCATTGGGCGACGTACTACCTAGGCCTACTAGATAGCTTTCGGAAAAGGCTCGGTGATTCATGGGCGTAACAAAACCTCACATCTTTATCATCTATTGGTTATCCTATAGTTAGTAGGCTATAAGGGTTTGCATTGCGTAAAGTCTAAGTTGAACACACCGATTTATCTAATACATACTTATTGAATCGTGGAAAACTGAAAAAATTAAGTTTATCCGCTTCCAGAAGCGGAGATTGAATAAGTCTACTTCCAAGGATTAGGTACTTGATGCGGAGATTGAAAAAAAAAAAAAAAAAAAAAGAGTAAAGGTAGGATGTATAGCATAAGGGCTAAGCAAAAACTTTTCTTAGGTAATACGGAACCAAGTAGGTAAATATCTCTGCTTCTGTAAGCAGATAAACTGATAAATTTTTTCAAATTTTTCGAAAAGTGACAGCTGAAGACATGAGCCCATGCCAGGTTCATTCCAGGTCCGCAGTTCTTTTTTTTTTATATATATATCTCTAGTAACCAGGGTAACAGTTAGTACAAGAGGCTTTTTTATAGGAGGCTCATTTAGGCCCATGCCATTTAGCCAGCCAGAAATAGCTAGTGCAGACATGGCTAATTTCAGGCTGTTGTAAGTATTCAAACCTAGCCCAGAATGATTTTGTCAGTTGGCATATGCAGCACCTAGTAGTAGCCTATATACCTGATTACCCTTTAAATGGCAGATAAGCCAAGTTACTTTAACAGCTTATAAATTTTTTTTCAAACCACATGACTGCCTATACAGTCTTCTGTCTTTCCCACATTCTCATCATTCAGTAACAGTAGCTCTCTTTCCAGAGGCATAAGCCAGATGAGAAGAAATTGCTGGAGAACTTTGTACATGTTATTTTTCAGAACTTTACATATGCAATATGTTGGTCTAAAAAAATATTAAATAAGCTGTCAAAGTTTCTTTTTTTTTGTTTTTTGTTTATCCGGCATTAAAAGGGTAATCAGGTGCCCTGTTTCCCCAACTCCCACCACAGCCTTTCATACTTTGGCCATGATACAGAGCCATTGTTGTTATATAGACTTTGGTGAGGCATGAACTCCTGACATCCGAATAGAATGCCAGGATACTAACCACAATACAAGTAACCAATAACCTAGGGAAAAAAGTAATTCATGTGATATTTGTACCCAAGAATTTAAACACGACTCAAAGGGGTAGCTGAAGACAAGTGTAAGAACAAACCGGAACTTAGAACCATCATCATGTGACAAGTTATGCTGCATAATATGATGTTGTCTTGGGATTAAAAGAGAATAGTCTGACATGGTTTAGGCAGTAGAAACCATGAATTTCCTTAGTTTTTAGGTTTGTATATTGAAAAGCTTAACTCCTGCCACTTTTGCAACCAGCTTGGTTTTCATTAAGACTGGCTTTCATTCCACAAGGATCCTGTCTGGGAAGATCTAAAGACATTATAATAATGACTAATGGAGAAGTTTGGGTATGCATACTTGTCTTAATTTTTATGGCCTGGGGCTATGGGTGGCTGAGAAATGTTCCTAGTTACAAAAACATTGTGACCAAACAAAGACAGGCTTGAAAATGTAGGAGAGGTGATGTGCCGTGTATGCATTTCCCAGCAGAAACCAAGGGAAATTGGTCAGTTTTCCCCTTTTGCATAATGTACAATTCCACTAAACTTTTTTTCATATTTGTTTTTTTATTTTGGCAAATCTAGTGCAAGTTGTCTCCTTGGGACCAAAGGGGGTAAGGGATGACAGTAAACATAAGAACAAATGATAGAGATTTAAAAGAAACTTGTAGCACTAGCAGTATTTGAAAGTTGCGGCCACATCACTGATCTGGCTGTGGAGTTTACCGTGCTGTTATCTACAATCTGTACAATATTAGGAGCTGATGTTGCTGAGATAACAGACAATTGAACAGGTTGAAAAATTACAAGTGCTGGTAAAAGTGGTCAAGTGTTCAAAGCCAAACATTGGAAAGTGCTCCTGTTCATCGTCCAGCCTTGAAAGCCAAGCAACTGGAGGTCATTAACTTCATAACAATGAAGCTCTTGCTTCTTAACACAACTCGACTACCGAACAAACCAGCAGTTTAACCGTTAATTACAAGAAACCCATCTGTAAATCATTATTCCAAAAGTGCTGTGAATTGAAACTGATAACAGAGCTGACCTAAGAGAGTTCTGAAAGAACCACTTAAGCATCATCCATTGCATAGGCCTTGTAGACAAAGCCTTGATACAGGACTATGAACTGTGTCTGTAGGCAATTGTGGCCAGATGCTGCAGTAAGACATTTTGAAAGCTTTGATGATGATCCCGTTGTAGAGGATATTGTGTCTGTGGGCAAAGGTGAGTTGTGACTATGTGGGTTTAATGTACGAGCACAAGGCAGAGCTTACCACAGAACTGCATAACCTTCAGAGGGAGCAGCAATAGTTGGCAGCTGCATTTTTATCTTTGGAGGAGGAGGGGAGGGAGGATGCCCCTGGTTCTCATAAGGGGAATGAGTTCAAAGTAAGTATCTTGCTAAATATCACTCTGACAAAGCTATGTTGTAACTCTGCAGAATGACAGTGCTGTGACTCACTTAAGGAATATTTAAAAACGGCAAAAACAAAAATTATTGGACAGGATTTTCTTAAGAAAAACTTGTTGAGTCTTGAGAAGAAAGTAGATTCAGAATAGAAAGACTTACATTATTTCTGAAAGGAAAAATTCATTCTGTACATGAACTAAAAGGCACTTAGCCTTATGGAATGAATCAAGTTTGATGGTTGGGGTACCATTGTGCAGGCAATGTGTACATCAACTATTTTAAGTGGATTCTGTTATTAGATGCAACATACTTTTGAATTGATTCTGTTATTAGCTGTAAACTTTTTGACTATAAATTGGATTGTAGGTAATATAAATGAATAGATAAATTATACCACCGGGTTAAATTCTTAACTTTTATTTTCCTTTTTTTTTTATTATTACAAAATCAGATGGTACTGATGTTGCTTTTGGGAAAGAGCATTAAACCACTGAGTGGTATCTTAGTCCTGGCCAGAAAGAGACTTATGTTCAGCTAATCCAGCTTATTTCAGAACGAAAGCTCTCTACAATTTATGTTTGTTCCGACACGGCATACAAACCTTCGGTCCTTTTACAATAGGAAGGTACTAGCGGCAGCTGGATAGGTCGTAAGCTTTCGAACAAGGGGTTCGGTAGTTAACTGCTTGTCCGACAGGCGCGCGCGCGCGACTGGGAGGTAAACAAATCACTTTTGCTTTTCGGCCTCACCAGCGAGTGGACGTGTGTTTTCGATTCGACTCTCTTGCCCGCTTCTCGTCTGTTTGCATTTTCTTGAGTATTTGGTTGTGTTTGTGTATGAAAGAGTTCATTGTAAGTACAATCATTTCTCTCTTTTCATATCAATTGATTAATGATGGAATCTCCTCGCCTCGCTACCCCACGGAGACTATGCCCGGGTACCGAAGGGCGTAAATGCGGGAAGTTCCGCTCTTTCCCGGAGATAGACCCTCATATTTTGTGTGCTCGGTGTCGGGGGCGCGAATGCACCCGAGCCGAGCCTTGTGATGTTTGTAATGATTGGTCGGAGGCGCAGTGGACTTTGTATGAGGGCAGGAAGAAGCGAAAGGCCTGCAAAGGAGTCGTCGGAAAGCTCTCCCGCGACTCCTTTGGTGACGGACACTTCGTCTTCTTTCCTGCCGCCCGCTCAACTTCCACGTCTCGCGCCTTCCCCTTCGGGGGGGTGTCTAGGTCCTTCTCCTCTCCTGACTTGTCGAGTGTGGAGGAGGGCGCTAGATACCCTGACGTCGAGTTGTACTCTGGGTCCTCTATCCGTTCGTCTTCGCGCGAGCGGGTAGAGGATCCCCTAATCACCCGACTTTTGCCTCCTCAGGTGCGGTTGCCGCGAAGGATGACCTCGGACAGGTGTGGGCATCGTTGGGGCTGCAGGGCGTGCCGAGTGTCCAGGGGCTAGCTCTACCATCTCGCTGGCTCCGTGGCGGTCACCCATGCAACGGTCACGACCACCACCACGACCCTTACAACACCCGGCTACGCTTCACCTCCTCACCTGGTGTACACCCAGCACGCGGTCTCTGTGACACCCACTACATCGGTGCAGGGGCCAGTCGCCGTAACTCGGGGGAGTGTGATGCCGCCGCCTGGGTTTGCCGTGCTGCCGCGACCGGACTTCGTGTGCCCGAAGAGCTCGCCCCTGGACCTCCCACCGGTACCTAGGATGTCTGTGCCGCTGGTCCTCCCATCTGGACCGCCTACACAGTCTGCGTTACTGCCGTACCTGCCAGCTGCTGTCCACGGACGGGACGTTGACCACTGCTGCCGTTCCTGTACCTGCTCTGCTGTCTCTTCTGCCGTTCCCTGTGATGCCTGCACCTGCTGATGTTGTTCCTGTTCCTGGCGCCGCTGCTCCCGATGCTGATCTGTTCGGACAGGTGCGTCCGGGCCCTGTTGCTTCGGCAACAGCAGCCCCGGCTCCGCGCTGATGACAGATCTGACGTCGTCCCTGAGAAGGTTGACGAAGAAGAAGAAGAGAGGAGGAAGGTGTCCCGTCGTCGGCTTCATCGTCTTCTTCGTCGTCATCGTCGTCTGCCGCCTCTTCCCCTTCTTCTTCTAAGGCTCCCCCGCTGAAGAAGAAGAAGGTCGCCTCCCCCCCCCCCTAAGAAGTCTCCTTGGGAACTTCTAAGGGCCCGTTCTCGCTCTGGTGAGACGGGGGGTTCTTCCGCTGGTCACCCTGCTCCTTCGGGGGCAGGACCCGTCTCTTCTTCCGCAAGGAAGAAGACTACGGGGACCAGAGGAGTGCCGGCTAACACCGGCACTTCCTCACCTGCTGTCAGTGGTTTCGGCCACAGCAGCAGGGTCCGTCTCGGCCGCTCGTTCGCGAGAGGTACCGAGTGTACGGTCGCCTACCAGCGACCGTACAGCCAGGAACCAGACCTCTGAGTCCGCTCAGTGTCAGGTTCACGGCACGGAGCGGAAGACTGGTGACAGCCGCTCACGCGACTCTCACCAGACCAGCTCTCGCTCGTCGCGGCGAGCCAGCTGGCTACCCGGGCGGACGTGACGGTCCATGACCGGCCACGCTGAGGCTGGGAAGAGGTCCCCCCGTTCGCCGGCACCAGCCACGGCTGGTACCAGCGAACTGACGCACCGTGAGGATACGCACCGATCTCACCGTGACAGTGGAGCTCGCTGTCGCCTGACCGCACTCTCACAGAGAGCGATCGGGTACGGCGACCAGCACCAGCTCCTCTGACACACGAGACCGGGGCCGCTGTTCTCGGTCCAGCCGTTCTCCACAGCGAGACGGCTCGACTAGGTCTGCAGCTCAATCGCCACCGCGGGTTGGCGATCGCCTGCAGTCTTCCAAGCCCGCTGGTTCTGCCAGCGAGCGAGGAGGGGGGAGCCGTCAGGTCTTCCTCTCCCATACCTTCAACTCCTCGGGTTACACCGGGAGGGGCGAGGTATTGAGGACCGTGATCGTGAGGGGTGCGCCCCTCAGGATCCCACCACGTCGTCGTACGTACAGGCACGGTTCTCGGACCAGCCAGGTCGTACGCACGAGGTTGGTTGGAGGAGACCGAGAGGGGTCTGTCGCTGCTCCTCTCCTTGAGGGAGGAGGGTCTCGGGAGGTGCTCCTGTTTGAGGGACTGGACGGTCCGACTCCGCAGGACGCAGTCACTCCTGAGATCCAGAGGAACTTTGCCGAGTTATTGCGCTGATTCGTCAGCACAACGACCTCGCGGAAGGATCGCCGCTCCCACCATCCGAGCCACGTCCCGGCTCGAGTCGTTCTGGGGCCCCGCCCGAGAGGGAACCCAGACCGACGGTGGGTTTGCCGCGTTCTGAGCTTGCGGACTCAGTGCTGGACCAGGTTGAATCGCTTGTCTCCGGACAAGACGGTTCGCTCAAGTCTGGCAGGTCGAGCAAGCTGCTTCCACCTCCTCTGCTGCGACAGCGGCGTTTTTACGTGCCATCTGAAGACCCGATGCCGCCCAAACAGGTGAACCCGGAGTTAGCCAGGCTGACTCCGGGTGTGTCTCTGCAGCAGCTCCTGTCCAGCAAGAAGCACTCGGCCTGGAATCTACCGCCATGGCAGCTTTCCAGGCCGTCTCCTGGCTAGATCTGTGGTCCCTCACAGTATCTAAGGTCGCAGCCAACTCCGGGGGAGGGTTTCTCCCGAAGATGACTCGGCCTTCAGGAGACTTTGCCAGTCTGGGGGAAGAGCCATCTCCTTCCTTGCCCACCAGACGGTGAACCTGGGGCCAACCTGGTTCTCCGCGACGAAGGGACGCTGTCCTTACTCGGGTTTCCAGGGCGGCCGGGCGTGAAGCGGCGTTGGGACTTCGCAACGGACCTTTACGGAGTTCCACGTCTCTCTTCCCAGGAGAGATGGTGGACGCTGCGGTGGACAGACGGCGCACTGACGACAGTGACCGTCTGGTTCACCAGGCAGTCTCGAAGGCTTCTGGGCAGCCTCGGACTGCGGCCAAGTCTAAGAGCTCGGCTAGCGCTTCCTCGGTGGCTAAGACGGTAGCTGCGTCGAAGCCCCGGGGAATGACTCTGTCTTCTTCGACTTCTAGCAAGGGGAGCCGTAACCAGCCCTCCTCCCAGCCCTCCTCCTCCCGTGGAGGCTCTGGGAAGAAGTCGAAGAAAGGGGGGAAACGCTAGGGACGGCGTTCCCCCTCACCTGCTGCCGGAAGTGGGGGGGTGCCTGGCCAGCCATTGGGCAATTGGCAGCGCTACGGCGCCGAGACCTGGATTGTAGATGTCCTTCGGAGGATATCTATTACCCTTCGAATCTCGGCCACCCCTCACCTCCAACCCGGTCCAACAGCAGTCGTACGTTCCAGGGTCATCGAAGGACGTAGCACTGAGACAGGAGATCAAGACCATGCTGAGCAAGAGAGCTGTAGAAATCGTCACGGATCATCACCGGGCTTTTACAGTCGACTCTTCCTGGTGGAAAAGTCTACGGGAGGCTGGCGCCCGGTGATAGATCTCTCTCCCCTGAACCGGTTTGTTCGCCAGACCCGGTTCACGATGGAGACGGCACGCTCGGTGCTCGACTCCATCAGGGGAGAACGATTTCATGCTTTCAGTGGACTTGAAGGATGCGTATTTCCAAATACCCATTCATCAGTCCTCCAGAAAGTACCTCCGCTTCATCCTCGGCGGGACGGTGTACCAGTTCAGGGCACTTTGCTTCGGTCTCTCAACCGCCCCACAGGTGTTCACGCGAGTGTTCACTCTGGTGTCTGCTTGGGCCCATTCGCACGGGATACGTCTGATGAGGTATCTCGACGATTGGTTAGTCCTGGCGAGCTCCCGCTCGCAGTTGCTACAGGACAGGGATCGACTGCTCGAGTTCTGTCGCGATCTGGGGATCGTTGTGAACTTCGAAAAGTCCGATCTCGAGCCCAAGCAGAGGATGAAGTACCTGGGTATGCTGATCGACACGGTAGCAGGGCGAGTCTTCCCCGCAGACTCGCGGATCAGCAGATTCAGGGAGGCAGCCAACCAGTTCCTGTCTCGGCAGGAACAGGTAGCTCAGCGATGGCAAGTCGTGATCGGACACCTGTCGTCACTCGAGAAGTTAGTCCCTCACGGGCGTCTTCACCTGCGGTCTCTTCAGTGGAGACTAAAGGAGAGTTGTCACAGGCGACGGATCCCCCAAGCTTTCCATGTCACTGACACAGGAGGTGAGGCAGGACCTAGCCTGGTGGCTGGACGACAGGAACCTCTTAAGAGGAGTGCCCCTGCGCACTCCCCCCCGGACATGCAGCTGTTCTCAGACGCATCGACCGAGGGATGGGGCGCACACCTGGAGGAGTTGCTGACTTCAGGAGTGTGGGACGAGAACGACAAGCACCTTCACATCAATGTACTGGAACTCAAGGCAGCGTTCCTCGCTCTCCAAGAGTTCCAGACCGCTTGATGGGACACTCAGTGTGTTGATGTGCGACAACACCACGGTGGTGGCTTACGTCAACAAACAGGGGGGCCTAGTGTCTCTCCCGTTGTACCAGTTGACTCGGCAGGTGCACGAGTGGGCCGAGGCACACTCAATAGAGCTGTCGGCACGCTACATTCCAGGGAAGAGGAATGTAGTAGCAGACACGCTCAGCGTCGGGATCAGGTGATAGGGACCGAATGGTCTCTACACCAGACGTGGCGGAAAGGCTCTTCGACCTGTGGGGGCGACCAGTCGTGGATCTGTTCGCCACCCGGCACAACAGGAAGCTCCAGGTGTTCTTCTCGGCCGTGCCGGACCCATGGGCAGCTGCAGAGGACGCTCTTCAACACCCGTGGGACAACCTCTTCGCCTATGCCTTTTTCCCCCGTTCAGCCTGATTCGCAAGGTGATCAGTCGAGCACTGGTCACCCCGAATCTCAGGATGATCCTGGTGGCTCCCAAATGGCCACAGGCCATTTGGTATCCGGACCTGCTGGCTCTTCTCGCAGGAGAACCGAGAGAGATTCCCCCTTGGCACAACCTTCTCGCCCAGCCACACGTCGAGCGGTACCACCGAGCAGTCCAGTCCCTACGTCTTCACGGCTGGCTGTTATCCACCATCTCTTGCGAACGAGAGGCTTTTCTCGTAGCGCAGCACAGAGATGGCTGGAAACGTCCGTCAGTCCTCTGCAGCTGTGTACCAGGGGAAGTGGGCCGTCTTCTGTGGTTGGTGTCGTAGACGGGGTCTATCTCCTCTCAGAGCCACTCTTCAGCAGGTAGCGGATTTCCTCGTTTTTCTTCGCCGAAGAGAAGCTCCTCTCAGTCCCCACAGTCAAAGGATACAGAGCCGCCTTGGCGCTCGTCCTGAAACTGAGGGGATTGGACATCTCGAACTCGTTCGAGATCTCCTTGCTTATGAGGAGCTTCGAAAGGTCTTGCCCACCCACCCAGGGAACTCAGGCCCCCTGCGTGGGATGTGACTCTCGTCCTTAGGAGTCTGACTCGAACGCCGTTCGAGCCACTCCGAGAGTCGTCAGACAGGGATCTGACCCTCAAGACCCTCTTCTTTGCTGGCCCTGGCACGGCGAAGAGAGTAGGGGAACTTCATGGTCTTTCCTATGATGTACGACACTCCAGGGGATGGGGATCCGTGACGCTCGATTTTCGTCCCGAACTTCGTTGCGAAGACTCAGAAACCGTCGATCCCTGACGACAGGTTCGAGTCATTCACGATTCCCTCCCTATTGGACTTCACCGATAATGATGCGGATGAGATGCTGCTTTGTCCTGTGAGGGCGCTACGGCGCTATCTGAAGAGAACTCGACACCTCAGGCCTGAGTGTCGACGCCTCTTCGTTAGCACCGGGGTCACCAAAGAAAGAGTATCCAGAACACTCTTTCATTCGGCTGCGTGAGGTCATCAGGAGGGCGTATGAGGCTGATGGTAGTGACGACATCCGTACGTCCCGTCCGAGAGCTCACGAAGTCAGAAGTATTGGCCCCTCGTGGCGTTTCGTAAGAACTTCTCCGTGGCGCAGGTCCTGAAGGCAGGGGTCTGGTCTAACCAGACTACCTTTACGTCCTTCTACCTTCGGGATATTGCCCACAGGTCCTTGGATACCTTTTCCTTGACCCTGTGGTCTGCTCAACAAGTTGTGTAGCTAACCCAGACCCTCGCAGGCTGAAACAGCATCGAGTCCTGTGTGACTGTGTGGATGGATGTGTGAGTGAGTGAGGTGACTGGCTCCCTCTTCCCATCTTTTCCTCCTCCTCTACTGTGGGTCAGAGGGCCACGGTCGTCACTACGCTGGATGAGGACGAGATGCAGGTGAGCTATATGACAGAGCCCCATCCTATCCCTTTCACTAGGGATAGGAGCAGAATATCCACCACTTCCTTCTACAAGGGGGAAGTGGATGCCTACAAGAGTCAAACCCATGACTTTATATTTGCTCCTGTACAGAACAAGTTCTTACATTGCTGGTACGAAGAGATACGCTTGCCTCTCTCTTAGTACTCGGTCAGAGGTCTGACCATTGATCCTGCGGTGCACACCCCGATCAATCGGACAGAGGCTTGGATCCCTCCCTCGCTCTTACGACCAGGGAGGCTTCCAAGGTTGGGCGAACACCAGTCTGTTCACAAAAGACTCAGATTCCTCCCACCAAGAAGTGAGTCTTCTATTGTAAAAGGACCGAAGGTTGTATGCCGTGCGGAACAAATGACAATTTGTCCAAAATTGCATTTTTTCCAACTATACAAACCTGAGGTCCTTTTACACATAGCCCCACCTCATGCCACCCCTCACTCTGCAGTTTTTTGCTTGGGCCAAAAGCAAAAGTGATTGTTTACCTACCCAGTCGCGCGCGCGCGCCTGTCGGACAAGCAGTTAGTTAACTACCGAACCCCTTGTTCGAAAGCTTACGACCTATCCAGCTGCCGCTAGTACCTTCCTATTGTAAAAGGACCTCAGGTTTGTATAGTTTAGGAAAAATGCAATTTTGGACAAATTGTCATATTATTTAATAGATTTCAGGTTTGTTCCGATACGTAATACAAACCCTCGGTCCTTTAACAATAGGAAGTAGCTAGCGGCAGCTGGAACTGGTCGTAAGCTTCGAACAAGGGAGAACGGTAGTTAACTGCTTGTCCGATCGTCGCGCGCCGCGCGACTGGGGGAGGTAAACAAATCACTTTTGCTTTCGGCCGTGTGTGGGAAGGACGTGTTCGCCATCGCTCTGCCCGCTTTGTCGTTTGCTTCAACCTTGAGTATTTGTTTTCTCTTTCTGTATATCAGGAGTGATTGTAAGTACTTTTTCTCAATTCTATATTCTTGCAATGAGTGAATTGGAAGAAATGGAATATCACCGCGCCCTCCAGTCGCCCGTAGAGTGTGTCCCAGGGCTGGAGGGGCGTAAATGTGGAGGGTTCAGGTCATTCGTTGAGGTGGACCCCCACGAGGTTTGTTCTCGTTGTAGGGGGCGAGAGTGCTCCCGCAACGAACCATGTGTGGTTTGTATGAATTGGTCCGAGGCGCAGTGGGTGCGTACGAGGGCAGGAAAGAGACTTAGGCGGCCAAGAAGTCATCGGAAAGTCCAGTGACTCCTTTGGTGACGGACACTTCGTCCTCTTTCCTGCCTCCCGGCCAGCCCCCACGTTTCGCGCCTTCCCCTGCGGGGGGGTAGCGGAGTCCTTTTCCTCGCTCGATCCGTCGAGTGTGGAGGAGGGCGCCCGCTACCCGGACGTACAGCTGTACTCGGGGTCTTCCGTCCGCTCTGGGGGGGGTGTTTCGCCCCCCAGGCGCGGGGAAGCCCTCCAAACTAACCCGACTATTGTCTCCGCAGGTGTGCCATCAGCGAAGGACGACTTGGGACAGGTGTGGAGTCGCTGGGACTGCAGGGAGTGCCCAGCATCGCATCCAGGGGTTGCTCCAGCGGTTGGCTGGGGTCGGCTGTGGTCACTCATGGTGCGGTGACCACAAACTACCACCACAATAACGACACCAGCGTATGAGAT
>NC_087217.1:5374664-5424191 GCF_015104395.2 Macrobrachium nipponense
TGAATGTAACAAAACTTTAACTTGATAGTATTCACAGTAATAATGAAAAAGTAAAATATCAGCAATAAATATAATAAAAATGACAGAATCTGCAGATGGCATCTTGCCAATACAGTGACTAAGTCCTTTGGGGGGACAAAGTCCTAATTTTCCCGTCTTTCCCACAATTAAGATCTTCTTCTTGCTTCACTCCTTAGGATGCTTTGTATGAGCGAGTTGCTGCTGTTTCTCACTCGGGTTACAGACTGGACACTGTTTGCCTTACAATGATTTTTAAATTGTCTATGAATATGTGTGGCGGAGTGGTACAGGGAGTGTTTGTGAGGCATCTCAAAATGTCATTGTGCACAACAGTGATACTTCTCATGGTCTCTCAGGTATAGTTCGTCCAGAGGGAGCACCCATAGATACTGTAGCATTACGAGCAGAAGAGCAGCAGTTTCATGTCTTGATGACAGAAGACAAACCTCCTTGCAATCATGTTGCCAGTTGCACATAACTTACAACGCCTCTGTACAATGTCTGCCGTATCTTTTAGGTCGTCGGTGATAATGTTGATCCAACATGAGGTGCAACATTTTTGTTTGCCTCCCTTCTCTTCAGATCAAATCACCAAAATTTACATTAAGATAAACTTGCCCCAACTCTCTTCTTGATAAACTTTTACTGCTGAAAGGTGATTCCTGTAACTAGGAGCAATTTTAACACTGTAATACTGAAATGAGCTGAAGACTACTTCTGTTAGCAGTTTCAAAAGGGTGAGGCCAATGCTACCCATATGTACATATTCTAAGGAAATTCTTCCCATATGTATTCTAAGGAAATCAATCTGCCATATGTAATCTAAGGAAACCAACCTAACTTGAGTAGCAGACTGCAGTGACTCACTTCTACTGCATTTTAGCATTCCGTTTCCCATTAAGCTTCTCAGATCCTCATAACCTTGCATTCCTAAAGAGCCAGATTTTCCATGCTTCATTAAGAAATATGATGAAATAAGTGAGAAAGCATACAATTTTCTGGTAGCTGTAAGTCCTACAAGTGTTAGATAATTCACTGTCCATGGTCTTGAGTCTCCATCATATACAAAAGTGCTATGCCGACAAAATGAACACTTAAAAGGAAAACCAAATTTGAGGCATTACCATACACTTACTTGGTCTGTGGAAGTATTGGCACTCGATCGCCGACCATCATGAGTAAAATGGAAGTTTCTGGAAAATCCTGCTACAGGTCGGCTAACAGCAGCAGTCTGGAACAGGTAAAAATCATTAATTCCAATAAAAACAGAAACCTAACGGGGCACTGAAAAGATTGAAAAATGCACAAAATGTGTTATCGAACTTTACTAAACATAAAAGCATCCACCATCTAAGAAAATGACACTAACTGTAAACCATCCTTATAGACTGCTGTAAAATTTGAACAACAGTCTTAAGTACAGTACTACTACAGTGTCAGATAAACAATGAGGCATAAATCTGAACCCTTGAATACACACTACTTTCAGATTATCACTACATAACTTCCTAGTTTCCACATTTATTCTGTTCTCAGATTTCCAGATAAAGCATTTTCTGTAAGTTATATCTTATAGTTATCTCACTGCATTTGCTCTCCACCTTTTTCTCAGTAATATCTCACTGTATTTGCATGCCACACCCTTCTCAGTGAAAACCCGAGCTTGAACTCAGCCATGCACTTTATTATGATTTGTGCATCACCATGCAAAGTGAGGATATTGTAACAAGCTCAAAAGACATATGAAAATACCTGAAATCTATCAAATAATACATAAATTGTAGAGAGCTTTCGTTCTGAAATAAGCTGGATTAGCTGGACATAAGTCTCTTTCTGGCCAGGACTAAGATACCACTCAGTGGTTTAATGCTCTTTCCCAAAAGCAACATCAGTACCATCTGATTTTGTAATAAAAAGGAAAAAGAAAAAAAAAAAAGAAAAATAAAAGTTAAGAATTTAACAAGGTGGTATAATATGACAATTTGTCGAAAAATGACAATTTGTCGAAAATTGCATTTTTCCTAACTATACAAACCTGAGGTCCTTTAACAATAGGAAGTAGCTAGCGGCAGCTGGAACGGTCGTAAGCTTCGAACAAGGGGAGAACGGTAGTTAACTGCTTGTCCGACAGTCGCGCGCCGCGCGACTGGGAGGTAAACAAATCACTTTTGCTTTTGGCCCATGCAAAATACGCAGAGTGAGGGGTGGCATGAGGAGGGACTATATGTAAAGGACCTCAGGTTTGTATAGTTAGGAAAAATGCAATTTTCGACAAATTGTCATTTGTTCCGATACGTAATACAAACCATCGGTCCTTTTAACAATAGGAAGACTCACTTCTTGGTGGGAGGAATCTGAGTCTTTTGATGAACAGACTGGTGTTCGTCCATCCCTGGAATGCCTCCCTGGTCGTAAGAGCGAGGGAGGGATCCAAGCCTCTGTCCGATTGATCGGGGTGTGCACCGCAGGATCAATGGGTCAGACCTCTGAGGGCCGGATACTAAGAGAGAGGCAAGCGTATCTCTTCGTACCAGCAAGCAAGAACTTGTTCCTGTTTGCAAGAGGCAACATAAAGTATGGGTTGTCTCAAGCTGGCATCCACTTCCTCCCCTTGTTGGAGGAAGTGGTGGATATACGCTCCTATCCCTAGTGAAAGGGATAGGATGGGGCTCTGTTGAGTAGCTCACCTGCATCTTGTCCTAATCCAGCAGGGTGACGACCGTGTCCCTCTAACCACAGGTAGAGGGGAAAGAAAAAGATGGGAAGAGGAGCCAGTCACACTTCTCATTCACTCATCCATTCTTACGGTCACACCAGGACTCGATGCTGTTCAGCCTGCGAGGGTCTGGGTTCGCTACACAAACGTGTTGAGCAGCCACCACGGGTCCCAAGAAAAAGATCCAAAGGACCTGTGGGCAATATCCCGAAGGTAGAAGGAAGGGCATGTGGTCTGGTTGGACCAGACCCCTGCCTTCAGTACCTGCGCCACGGAGAAGTTCTTGCGGACAAGGCAGCATCTCCTTCGCATCGAAGGCGGTGAAGTCCATTAGGGAGGGGATTGTGAACGACTCGAACCAATCGTCAGGGGACCGAAGGGTTTCTGAGTCTTCGCTACGAAGTTCGGTACGAAATAGAGCGTCACGGATCCCCATCCCCTGGATGCTTGACTTCGCAGGAGAAGTCATGCAGTTCCTCAGAGGAAAAGAAGGAAATAGTCGCATGACCTATTCCTCTTCTCTACTTCGGTGATGTCCAGTACCCATACTGGTCTGTCCGTTTGCCACGAAGTCTCTCGCATCCTCCTATCCCCATGCAGCGAAGTTCTCGTAGTGGATAGACACCGACACTCCATGGTGGGTGTCAATGGTATGGGTACTGTGACAAGCTATTAAAACGAAGTAATGATTGCTGTGTAACAACCGAACTAAGTCAACAGCGTAGTTCGTAACTGACTCGGGCGCTCTGACAGCTGCCGACTGACTGCGTTCGGTAGGAGGCAAGTTGTCAAAGCATCCGAGTAAGTCACGTGACCTTCGCCTTAAAAGGGTTATGCCGAGAGACCAAACAAATAATGTATTTGTTTGTCACCAATGCCGGACAGCGAGGTGATGATCTCTTAAGGCATGTGCCCAACAGGCGAAAGTCAATTGCCTTCTAGAGACCGAGGTCCCTGAAGGCAAAACATCTCATGGTTGTTGAATCTCAGCTAAGGAGAAACAACACTATGTACCGTTGAAGACGAAGGTAGATATTGAATGCAACCTACGTCTTCACAGACGAATCGAGAGAAGGATTCTCAAGATTCGTAACCTGTGCTTACAAATGACTGAAAACGCTAACCGCTATTTCATTGCTGTCCGGTGAGAAGTCGAAGTTGCAATGAAAGCGGGGCGTTCTTCAGTAATGAAAACACAGGGGAAAACCGCCTGAAGAACTGCTTCTCATGGGCTGAACATTTGGAAGTAGAGCTGTCAGGTCGGAGAGTAGGCGATGTCTTCTGACAGATCTCGTAATTCGGGTTGAACAATGAACAATTGTACACCTACGAATACGAGATATTTTGAAGACAAACTCAGATGTCTGCAAAATCATTCGCATTATCGCAGTGCGATGCAGCGGGAGCTTGTACAGACTTCTGTTACCGTGCGGTAAACAGAAAGATGAAAGAGTCCAAGAGATATCTCTATTGAAAATTCTCGCAATGTCGAAGGCGATGGACTCTAGCGTCACAGCAGTAAATGGTCCTTCATTTATTGCGAGAATCCCATTAATCAGAGACCTAAGTCCATGATTGTTGGGCAGAGATACGGTTCGGTAGTCAATCAAACCAGGGGAGAGAGAGACATAACTGACCGTGCATCTCGGAGGCCCAGCTGATACTGAGCTGCTGTCAGGCAGTTCAATACGCAGTAGTTGAGCCTGAGCTCTCGCCGACTCGTCATCCTGAGTTGCCATGTAATCCATTATTCCATGAAGGAATGCGTTCGGCTAGAACTACCGAGCATAAAAGATATGCTCGAGCAATTATATTTAGGCGAAACGAATTTCGGTAAATATAAAAGTTGAAATGGTGTTGTCGTGACAAAACCATAAGTAATATAAAATTGAAACTGAAAACTCCTGGGAGGTTGCAGGCAACCCCGAGTTGCAGTTCAATTAGAATACTTCTCTTCTAAGTCGCAATCCGTAGAATAAACTAGGATATGCGCCTACCCCTCGGACAATTCAACTGCTTTAGTAGAAATCATGTCGCGAGTTAATATACGTAGTATATTTGTAGGATTCTGAACAAACGATCTCCATTCTAAATTCTTTCCTTCAAGAAAACAAAATAAGGATTGGAGATCGACCACCTTCGATCTCTATCAAAGAGTGAAGGAGAAGTCTTCCTGCGAAGGAAAGCTTCAATGGTGAACAGAATACTAAGACGATAGTTTAAGCCAAACTGGATATTCCCGTCCGATCTTCTCTATTCCAGGTTGGTCGCCTACTGTAAGATAGTTTTCTTTCATCAGCAGTCTTCTTCCCAATGCTAGAAATTCCAGGAATTCGAGCATAGGCGAGGTTCCCGATTATCATGTAACATCGGGGATTCTCGTCTCGCTCACTTTAGACCGTTGGTCTCGCCTAAGTGTTTGGAGATCGTAAAAAACTCGAACACTCTGAATGCGCTAGAAATTCCTTAGAATTCTAAGCAGTCTGCGAAACCCCCACCGAATTCGTCAAACGATATCGGCTGGTGGTCCTCTCGATTCCCGTAGAAATCGAGAATGGGGCAGGATCCCTCCTCAACGACCGGGGCTTACGTCAGGTAGGACCCGAAGGTTCCCCCCCCCCCCCGGTAGCGCAGTCCCCGAACGTGGGATCCTACAGAGAAATCTCTGTAGGATCCCTCCCCTTTCCCTCGTAGCCGTAAGGAGAGAGGGAATGGGGGAGGAATTGGATACTCGCTCGCCTTCCCAGTGGAACTAGCAGTTGGAGAAGAAGAATAGGAGCAGCCATCGCCTTGCGGCGATGGTCTCTCAGAGTCTGGGAAAACGTATCGTCAGGAGAAAACGTTTTCCCCCGCGGAGGGTTACGAACTCTCACTGTAGGTAAGGGTCTGCCGCCACTGTGAACGTCGTCTGGGTGGGGCTGATCGACACCTGACGGGGGGGAGAGCCGATACCGTCCTCCGACTCATTCCAGTCCTCGTCGAGTCGAACCTCTCAGGAGGACCGAAGGAGTATTTAAATACGGTGTCCGAAGACACGTAGAAACGCCGCTGTCGCAGTAGAGGAGGTGGAAGTAGCTTGATCGACCGGCCAGAACTGAGCGAGCCTTCTTGTCCGGAGACGAGAGACTCTGGTTCGAGACAGAATCGGCAAGCTCCGATCGCGGCAGACCCACCGTCGGTTTGGGTTCCCTCTCGGGCCCCAAAACGACTCGAGCAGAGACGTGGCTCTGCTGGTGGGAGCGGCCATCCTTCCGCAAGGTCATTATGCTGACGAATCAGCTTAATGACTTCTGTAATCTCCCCTGTATCTCGGGAGTAACCGCGTCTTGCGGAGTAGGACCGTCCAGTCCTTCCAACAAGAACAGATCCCGAGATACTCCTCCTTCGAAGGAGGAAAAGCGGCAGACCCACCCCTGACGGTCGCTCCAGCTACTTGCACGTATGTCCTGGTCGGTCCTAGAACCGTGCCTGGTCCATACGGCGTCATAGCGGGATCGCGAGCGGCGCACCTCTCGCGATCACTCATAGGTACCTCGCTCCTCCCGGTGTAGCCCGAGGAGGTTTGAAGGTACAGGAGAGGCAGACCTGACGCCCCCCCTAGCTCGCTGGCAGGACCAGCGTGCTTGGAGGGCTGCTGCTGATCGTCACCCGCGGTGGCGATCGAGCAGCAGGCCTAGCCTTGCCGCTCGCCTGGGGCGAGAGGCTCGGCTGAGAACGTCGACGCTGATCTCTAGCGTCAGGCGAGCTGTTGCTGGTTACCATCTTCGCCCAGGGTCCCGATGGGAGCGGCGTCAGGTGACCTGCTAGTTCGCTGTCGCGTGAGACCGGCGAGCGTCCTCTCGGCGCGTCGAGCCGCTGGTACCAGCCGTGGCTGGTACCGACGGCCGCGGGGACCCCTTCCTCGCCTCAACTCGTGGCTGGTCAGCGACCGTCACGTCAACCCCGAGCAGCCAGCTGGTCGCTGCGAGAGCGTCCACTGGCCTGAACGAGTGTCGTCTGCACGACTCTCGCCAGTCTTCTGCTCCGCGCTTCGGTCTTGAGCGGCGAGCGAGCTCGGGCGTCAAGACTTTGGCTGGACGGTCTCCCCCCCGCGGGAGACCAGTCCACTCGGTACTTTCTTCGCTAACGAGAAGCCGAGGCGGAGGATCCTGGTTTAGCGGCAGAACCGCTAGAACCAGGCGAGGAAGTGCCAGCGAAGCTGGTTACTCCTCTGGTCCCCGTCTTCTTCTCCTTGGTAGAAGAAAAGACGGGACCTGTTCCCGAGGGAGCAGGAGGACCAGCAGAAGAGCTCCCCGAATCGCCGGAACGAGACGGGCCCTTAGAAGGTCCCGAAGGAGCCTTCTTAGGGGGGGAAAACCCGGGTTACCAGCTGGTCGCTGCAAGAGCGGGCCGCTGGCCTGGCAAGAGTCACCCGAGCGTCTCTCACCAGCCTTCTGCTCCGTGCCGCGTCTTGGCGCCGAGCGAACTCTGGCGCCGAAACTTGGCTGCACGGTCTCCCGAGGGAGAACGTACACTCGGGATCTCTCGCGAACGAGAGACCGAGCCGGAACCTGGCGTAGCGCATCGCCGCTAGCACCAGGCGAGGAAGTACCAGAGCTAAACCGATACTCCCTCTGGTCCCCGCTCCTATATCTTCCTTAGCCTTACGGAAGGGGAGTACGGGCCCCGGGCTCCCGAAGGAGCCAGGAGGACCTAGCCAGAAGGACCCACCGAGGTGGGACGGGCCCTTAGAAGTTCCCGAAGGAGACTTCTTAGGGGGGGGAGGCGCCTTCTTCTTCTTCGGCTTATGGGCCTTAGAAGTCGAAGGGGAAGAGGCAGCAACAGACGAAGACGAAGATGACACCTTCCTCTTCTTCGTCAGCTCACGCAGGACAGTCGTCAGGTCCTCATCATCCAGGCCGGAGTCGGGCCTATTGCCGAAGCAACACGGCCCGACTGCACCTGTCCGGAAGGACCTGGGACTGGGGAAGACACACCATGGGCAGGACCAGCATGGACAGGGAGGCAGGAACCAGGAGCGACAGGAACAGCAACCAGCTTCAGGTAACAGCCGGCAGCGGTAAACACAGAAGGGACAGCCAAGCCAGTAGCGGGAACCACATCAGCGACAGGTACAGCAGGCCCAGCCATCGCCTCGTAGAATCATCGGCAGCCAGCGTGGTACTGGCGGCCGGTCCGGGGGGGGCGAGCTGCTGGAACAGCGGAAGTCTGGGGCTGGCAACACGAAGAAAACACAGGCGGCGGCGGCATACCCTCCTCGTACGGCGGCGACCGGCCCTAGAAGCGGCAGACGGCGTCACCGACACAGCATGGGGAGTGTAGACCAGCGGGGGGAGGGGGGAAGCAGCATAAGCGGCCATGAAGGGTTGTAGTGGAGACCACTCCAAGGTCACCGCCCCAGACCTCGCTAGACTCTGCAGCAGATCGTGGATGCTAGGCACGCCCTGCAGCCGCAGTGGTCCATACCTGTCCAAGGTCGTCTCCCACGGCTGTAGCACCTGCGGTAGCACAGACAGATTAGTAAGAGGGGTTCCCTCACGCACGGGGGGGGAGACATGGCCCCACCCCGTAACGGAAGGAAGGACCTCCCCAAAAACAAAATACGAGGAAGCTGAGCGGGGGGGGCAGGAAAGAAGACGAAGAATCGGATACCAAGGGAGTCGCGGGAGAGCTTTCCGACGACTTCCTGTTCCTGGCAGACCTTAGCTTTCCCCTACCCCCGCACAGCAGTGAAAAGTAATATGAAAATGAAACAGAATACTGCACTTGCGATTCACTCATAGAACTTAAAGAGGGAAAAATCAATTCCCGGTAAGAGCGGAAACTTGATCCCATAATAATATGATGCTATCATAAATATATATGAAAATGAACAATACTGCACTTGCTATTTTCACTTTCACAGCAATAAATCGTAAGTATTAATTCCCGGTAGAGCGGAAATTGATCCAAAATTAAATTGATGCAATTAATAAATGAAAATGAAAAGAAAACTGCATTGCGAATCCACTTTCATTGCATTCTATTCATACAAAATAAGAGGCTCTTGCCGAGCGCAATCAAGCTCTCGGCAACGAACGCACAGCAAAAAATAGAATGAAAAAAGAGTACCATTAAACATCTTTCAAAAAGATTACACTTTCGCCCAAAAATTTACATGACTCGGCGCGAGTGCGCCCGCCCGCCCTCGGCACCGAGACAATAAATTCAAAGGGTTCAATTCATGAAAAGAGCGGAAATCGCCGTCTCTACGGCGATAGCTCCATGTTGATTCATAATTAAGTAATGAAAATGAAAACAGTGTACTTACAGTTTCATTTTCAAGTCAACCAACCCATTAGTAGAAAACACCAATATAAACAAAGCATACGACGATGAAGCGGGCAGAGAGCGATGACGAACACGTCCTTCACACCCGCGCGGCCGAAAGCAAAAGTGATTCTTCACCTCTCTGGCGCGCGGGCGCGCGCACGATCGGACAAGCAGTTAACTACCGTTCTCCCCTTGTTCGAAGCTTACGACGTCCCAGCTGCCGCTAGTTACCTTCCTATTGTTAAAGGACCGAGGGTTTGTATTACGTATCGGAACAATTATCTATTCATTTATTTTATTACCTACAATCCAATTTATAGTCGAAAAGTTTACAGCTAATAACAGAATCAATTCAAAAGTACGTTGATCAACTGCATTCTAATACGAATCCACTTAAAATAGTTGATGTACACATTGCCTGTACAATGGTACCCACATTCATCAAACTTGATTCATTCCATAAGGCTAAGTGCCTTTTAGTTTATGTACTGAATGAATTTTTCCTTTCAGAAATAATGTAACTCTTTCTAATCTGAATCTACTTTCTTCTCAAGACTCCCCAAGTTTTTCTCAAGAAAATCCTGTCCATTGATTTTTGTTTTTGCCTTTTTAAATATTCCTCAAGTGAGTCACAGCACTGTCATTCTGCAGAGTTACAACATAGTTTTGTCAGAGTGATATTTTGCAAGATACGTACTTTGAACTCATTCCCCTTATGAGAACCAGGGGCATCCTCCCCTCCCCTCCTTCCCCAAAGATAAAAATGCAGCTGCCAACTATTGCTGCTCCCTCTGAAGGTTATGCAGTTCTGTGGTACGCTCTGCCTTGTTGCTCCTACATTAAGCCCACATAGTCACAACTCACCTTTGCCCACAGACACAATATCCTCTACAACGGGTTCATCATCAAAGCTTTCAAAATGTCTTACTACAGCATCTGGCCACAATTGCCTACAGACACAGTTCATAGTCCTGTATCAAGGCTTTGTTTACAAGGCTTATGCAATGGATGATGCTTAAGTGGTTCTTTCGGAACTCTCTTAGGTCAGCTCTGTTATCAGTTTCAATTCACAGCACTTTTGGAATAATGATTTAGAGATGGGTTTCTTGTAATTAACGGTTAACTGCTGGTCTGTGAGGTAGTCGAGTTGTGTTAAGAAGCAAGAGCTTCATTGTTATGAAGTTAATGACCTCCAGTTGCTTGGCTTTCAAGGCTGGACAATGAACAGGAGCACTTTCCAATGTTTGGCTTTGAACACTGCTAGTGCTACAAGTTTCTTTTAAATCTCTATCATTTGTTCTTATGTTTACTGTCATCCCTGACCTTCTTCGGTCCCAAGGAGACTGACTTGCACTAGATTCGCCAAAATAAAAAAAATGTTATTGTTATAATACAATTAATGTTTGTTTCATACTTACCTGGCAGATATATATATAGCTGTATTCTCCGAAGTCCGACAGAATTTCAAAACTCGCGGCACACGCAGTGGCGGCCAGGTGGTAGGTAGCCCATTCCCGCCGCTGGAGGCGGATTCAGGAACCATTCCCATTTTCTATTCATAATTTTATCAGTGCCACTGTCTCCTGAGGGGAGGTGGGTGGGCACTTAATTATATATATCTGCCAGGTAAGTATGAACAAACTGAATTGTATTATAACAATAACATTTTGTTCATGAAACTTACTTGGCAGATATATATATAGCTGAATCCCACCTTCGGATGGTGGGAAGAGACAGAAATAGGATTTTGTAGGAAAACTTAAACTAAGTAGGGGGATGATATACACCTTGGTTCCTCACCTGTTAGCAAAGTAGACTGTGATTACTGTCACTTCAGCCTGCTTGTGCTTAACCAGAGTTGCCAGCCAGGTGGAGACCTGTAGTGCTGGTGCGCTCTGGATGCTCTGTCAACGGGGACGTGACCTCAATGTGACAAGAGCATAGAGCCATACAAATGAGGGCAACGAAGCAACTGACCACCACCTGAACAACTATCCAAGACCCCCAATGAACACTAAGCTAAGAGATGGGAGGTCTTCACCAAAGCCTCACCACAACCCAAAAAACACAACACTAAAACCTAACCTAAACCTAACTAAAGGATAGGGAGAGAGCTACCTTCAGCCCCCAAGACTGTGTCTGCAGAAACGTATGGCCCAAGAGAACAACAGTCCTCGTATATCGTTCTCACATCTCTCAAGTAGTGTGAGGCGATACTGAATTGCTCCTCCAAAAGTGGCGTCAAGGATGTCCTTGATCGACATGTTCCTTTGGAAGGCAAGCGAGGTTGCGACAGCTCTGACCTCGTGAGCTTTCACTCGCAAGAGGCCTCAAATCGATCTGTGTGGAAGACGAATGAGCCTCTTTAATGACGTCCCTCAGAAAGAACGCCAAAGCGTTCTTGGACAATGGTATATCGGGTCGTTTAACCGAACACCAGAGATTATCTGAGGGACCTCGTACCTCTTTAGTCTTGTGGACATAAACTTTAGAGTCCTGACAGGGCACAGGACTCTCTCAGGTTCTTGGCCCACAAGGCTTGTCATACCCTTGATTTCAAAGCTCCTTGGCCAAGGGTTCGACGGGTTTTCATTCTTTGCTAAGAAAGTGGGACTCAAAGGAGCAGAGACAGCATTGTCCCCTTTGAAGCCCACTCTCTTACAAATGGCCTGAATTTCGCTAACTCTCTTCGCCGTCGCCAGAGCAGTTAGGAAAAGAGCCTTCTTAGTCAAGTTCCTAAGAGACGCTTCATGTAGAGGTTCGAAAGGACTCGACATTAAAAGTCTAAGGACTAAATCCAAGTTCCAAGAAGGAGGCCTCGCCTGAGGTATCTTGGATGTCTCAAATGATCTCAGGAGATCGTGAAGATCCCTATTATCAGACAGGTCAAGTCCTCTGTGTCGGAAGACTGCCGACAGCATACTCCTATATCCCTTGATGGTCGGGACAGCCAGCTTCTGTACATTTCTTAAAAATAGCAGGAAATCGGCTATCTGGCTCACAGAGGTAGTGGAAGAGGAAATTCCCTCCTTTCTACACCATGCCCTGAAGGAAGCCCACTTCGACTGGTAAACAGCTCTCGAGGACGTTCTCCTAGCATTGGCGATCGCCTTTGCAGCTGCTCTAGAAAAACCTCTCGCTCTGGCCAGCTTTTTCGATAGTCTGAACGCAGTCAGACCCAGAGCGGAGAGGTTTCGGTGATACCTCTTGCGAAGTGGGGCTGTCTGAGTAGATCTTTCCTCCAGGGCAAGGTCCTCGGAAAGTCCTATGATGAATGACATTACCTCCGTGAACCATTCCTTCGCGGGCCACATCGGGGCGATCAGGTCAACCTCGTCCCCTCCGATGCCGCGAACTTCCTTACTACTTCCCCCCATGATCTTGATGGCGGGAAGGCATACAAGTCTAGGTTCGTCCGTCCCAGAGCAGAGCGTCTATCGCGACTGCTCCCGGATCCAGCACAGGGGAGCAATAAAGAGGCAACCTCTTTGTTCTCGACGTCGCAAAAAGGTCGACTAGCGGACACCCCCACAGCCTCCAGAGCTCTCGACAGACGTCCTGGTGCAACGTCCATATCCGTCGGCAGGATCTGATCTTGTCGGCTGAGAAGGTCTGCTCTGACGTTCTGGACTCCCGCGATAAATCTCGTCAGGATCCTTATCCGTCTCGCATCTGCCCACAGCAGAATCTCCCTCGCTAAATCAAAACAGAGGACGGGAGTGTGTACCTCCCTGCTTCTTTAGGTACGCCAGGGCTGTGGTGTTTGTCCGAGTTGACTTGGACTACTTTCTCTGCAACCTTTCGTTGGAAGAACTTTAGCGCCAGAAAAACCGCCGCTAGTTCTTTTACATTGATGTGCCAGGACACCTGTTCCCCCCTCCAGGTGCTGACACTTCCTCCCTCCCAGTGTTGCTCCCCATACCGACACCGAGGCGTCGGAAAACAACACTAGGTCTGGGCTCAGAAGCTTTAGGGACAACCCCTCTCGAAACTTCCGAGGATCTAACCACCATCTTAGATGTTCTTCACCGATTTGGTGATGAACAGGGTCGCATTCAGATCCTCTCTGACTCTCCATTCGTCTGCTAAGAAAAACTGGAGAGGTCTGAGGTGAGTCTTCCCAGGGAAACAAACTTTTCCAGCGATGAAATGGTTCCCAGCAGACTCATCCATTCCCTCGCCGAGCAAGCTTCCCTTCCCAGGAAGGCCGAAACTCTCTCTAAGCCTTGCAGCTGTCGTTCCTGGGACGGAAACGCTTGAAAAGCCACTGAATCCATCTGAATCCCCAGATACACGATGGACTGTGTTGGGGTCAGATGCGACTTTTCGAGGTTGACCAGAAGTCCCAGGGACTTCGCCAAGGCCAACGTGAAGTGAAGGTCCTTCAGACACCTTTCTTCTGACGATGCTCTGATAAGCCAATCGTCGAGATACAGGGACACTCTTATTCCTGCAGAATGTAACCATCTCGCTACGTTCTTCATGAGCATGGTAAATACCATCGGAGCCGTGCTTAAACCGAAACAAAGGGCTCGGAATTGCCAAACTTTGTCCCTTAGCATAAACCTCAGAAACTTTCTTGAAAGAGGGTGGATAGGCACGTGAAAGTATGCGTCCTGTAGGTCCAAGGACACCATCCAGTCGCCCGGATCTTAAGGCTCTAGACCGACTGAGGTGTTTCCTTTCCATCTTGAATTTTTTCTTTTCTACGAAAAGATTCAGGCTGCCTTACGTCCAAGACTGGACGCCACCACCCCGACGACTGCTTTGGTACCAGGAAAAGTCTGTTGTAGTATCCTGGTGACCCCAGGTCTAAGACCTGCTCCACCGCTCTTTTCATGATCATTTGTTCCAAAAGATCTAAAAGAACCTGCTGTTTCTCCCCTTGATACGACGGGGAAAGATCTCTGGGAGTCGTTGAAAGAGGAGGAGGGTTCTACAAAGGGGATCTTGTACCCCACCCCTGTTCCACTATCTTGAGGGACCACGCATCTGTATCTCTCTCTCTCCACGCACCCCCGCAAAGAACTTTAGCCTGGCTCCGACAGGCATCTGAAGGACTTTCTTCTCATTTAGAGGATTTAGGTTTGAATGAACCTCTTCCTCTTGCCAAGTCCTCGCGCTCGAGGAGGCAGCTCTCAAGGGAGGGGCCGCTACGAAAGGGTTTAAACCTTCCTAGGAGGTCGTCCAGACGACGACGTGATAGGGACTGCGGGACGTCTAGAGACTGGGCCAAGAGATCCTGGTAGCCTTCTCTTGTAGGCTCACTGCCAGGTCCCTTACCATAGCCTGGGGGAAGAGATGGCTCGAAAGAGGTGCAAAGAGAAGCTCTGCTTTCTGCGATGCAGAAACAGACCTCGCTGTAAAATTGCATAAGAGCGCTCTCTTCTTGAGGAAAGCAGTGCCGAAATGAGACACTAACTCCTAACCCCGAACCATCCCTGACGGCCTTGTCCATGCATGACAACACATTGGACAGCTCCCCCAGACTCAAAGAATCAGGACTCCTAGATTGAAGATCCAGGACCTAGGCACCAGTCTAGGAAGTTAAAGACTTCCAGAGTCTTTAACAGACCTTTCATGTGATGGTCGATCTCTGTTGGTGTCCAAGAAATCTTCGCGGACGATAAAAGGGATCTCTTCTGGGCGTCTACCAGACTAGCAAAGTCCCCTTGGGAAGAAGACGGGATCTTAACTCCTACTTCAGATTTGGTCTCATACCAAATGCCGCCTTTCCCACTAAGTCTTGAAGGAGGAAGGGCGAAAGTCGACTTGCCCTGATCCTTCCGACGTTCCATCCAGTCCTGCAATTTCTTGAATGCTCTCTTAGTGGACAAGGAAGTCTTCATCTCCACCACTTCCGAAACCTTGCCCGACTTCGAAGACGAAAACTGAGAGGGAGGAGACTTAGGAGCTGCAGGCTGGAACTTCTCACCAAACAAAGTACGTAAAAGTCGTACCAGTACCTTGTAGTCGGAAACCGACGAAACTGACGGCTGTTCTTCCTCCACCGAGTCAGCGGACTACTATGTTCTCCTTCCTCCCGAAGAGGCAAAGGAGATAGAACCTCTGGGGGAGAGGGCGTGCGCCCAACGGGTCTAGCCTTCAACAAAGGCTTTCGAGGAAGACTAACATCAGCCTCTTCAAAGCGACCGACCTTCTGTCGATCTTTAGAGCTCGAACCACGAAGAGCGTCCTGACCGCGCTGCGCGTCAAGAGAGGATACTCTTAGTCTCTCTCGAGGAGCGTCCTTACGTTTGACGCTCAAGCGTCCAGCTTTCGCTTTCAAAGCGTCCTTCTGAGCGCTCTCAAAAGCCTTCTCCACAGGCAAAGCGTCAAACAAAGCATCCCGACGAGCGTCTTCAAAAGCGTCCTGCCGAGCGTCTTCAAAAGCGTCCTCCAAGGCGTCCTGTCGAGCGTCCTCAAAGGCGTCCTGACGTGCGGGCGGAGACAGCGACGAACGAGGAGACAGAGAAGGAGACTGCCTCGTCCTCTTGACAGGCAGTCTAGCGTCCTTCCTTCGCTTAGGCTCAACTGCTGCTGGGCGAGTCTTCCGAGCCATTAAGATCGACAATTGGTCTTGAAGCGACGCAAGAATACTCTTCGTAGGGTGAAGAACCGAGAGGAGGTGAAGGGCTGCGCCTGCGAGAAGACGAGGGGCGGGGGGACGCCTCCTTCCTTCTCAAAGGAACAGCAACCTGCCTCTCCGAGGCGCGAGAGAAGCGCTTCTCAGCGTCGTCCTCGGACGACGTCCTACCTCTCTTCTGTGGAGGAACGCGTCATACGACGCAGGCGAAGACCGCAACGAGAGCGGAGAGAGGGGACGTAAAGCGTCCTCCCTAGGAAAAGTCCTTTTCAACGGACGCAAGTCACTCCGAGAGCTCCACCCCTTGCGCGGGGAGGGCGCCTCGGAGGACGAAAAACAGTCCTTAAGGATGCGAGCCTGAGCACGCTCCTTGGCAGCCTGGGAAGCAGCAACAGGTCCTGCCGAAGGGACGCCAGATCGGTGGGGAGCCCCCCGTAACCCATATTTGCGGCTTTCAGACATGCCCACTCCCTGAGGTCTGGGAGTCCGACAGAGGTCTAGACCTAGAGGCATTATGGGGCCGATCTGACGCCCCCTCCACAACACTAGGGGCACGATCACACACTTTACTCGAGCCGTTTTCAAGGGCCAACACTTTGGACTCTAGAGTGCGCAATGACTCTAGAATCAGAGAAAGGGCATTACCTTCTCCAGACACAGAACTAGGGCCCTCAGGCAACAACACAGGATTAAGGTGAAGCAAATTCTACTGGTGTTAATATAGGCGAAATGTTACTTCCCTTACCTTTCGTAGAACCGCTCTTAGAGGAAGACCTCCTGATCCTATCGCGCTCCAACTTAGCCGATAGGATTCATACACCTTCCATTCATCCTCAGTCAAACTTTTGCATTCAATGCAACGATCAACCAGCAAACAAACATGCCCCTACACCCCATACATACTGAGTGGGGGTCTACCGATGATTTCGGTAGCCTCACCTTGCAATCACTCCTCACACACACTCTGAAGCTCACTGAACTTGATCCCGACATCACGTTTAACAAGAAAAGCCAATTCCAAAACTCCAAAAAAACAGTCCAACCCACTATCCGCGTTATGCCAATCCAACAATCCAGAGTCCCAAAACCAAAAGTCATCCAGATACTTATAACGAGTCAAATCCAAAAATCCTGGGCGGAGGTCTGTAAACAGGTGTTTACCGACCGGCGACAGAAAAAATATGAATAGAAAATGGGAATGGTTCCTGATATCCGCCTCCCAGCGGCGGGAATGGGTACTACCACCTGGCCGCCCACTGCGTGTGCCGCGAGTTTTGAAATTCTGTCGGACTTCGGAGAATACAGCTATATATATATCTGCCAAGTAAGTTTCATGAACAAAACAAATATGAAAAAAGTTTAGTGGAATTGTATATTATGCAAAAGGGGAAAACTGACCAATTTCCCTAGGTTTCTGCTAGGAAATGCATACACGGCACATCACCTCTCCTACATTTTCAAGCCTGTCTTTGTTTGGTCACAATGTTTTTGTAACTAGGAAACATTTTCTCAGCCACCCATAAGCCCCAGGGCCATAAAATTAAGACAAGTATGCATACCCAAACTTCTCCATTAGTCATTATTATAATGTCTTTAGATCTTCCCAGACAGGATCCTTGTGGAATGAAAGCCAGTCTTAATGAAAACCAAGCTGGTTGCAAAAGTGGCAGGAGTTAAGCTTTTCAATATACAAACCTAAAAACTAAGGAAATTCATGGTTTCTACTGCCTAAACCATGTCAGACTATTCTCTTTTAATCCCAAGACAACATCATATTATGCAGCATAACTTGTCACATGATGATGGTTCTAAGTTCCGGTTTGTTCTTACACTTGTCTTCAGCTACCCCTTTGAGTCGTGTTTAAATTCTTGGGTACAAATATCACATGAATTACTTCTTTTCCCTAGGTTATTGGTTACTTGTATTGTGGTTAGTGTCCTGGCATTCTATTCGGATGTCAGGATTTCATGCCTCACCAAAGTCTATATAACAACAATGGCTCTGTATCATGGCCAAAGTATGAAAGGCTGTGGTGGGAGTTGGGGAAACAGGGCACCTGATTACCCTTTTAATGCCGGATAAACAAAAAACAAAAAAAAAGAAACTTTGACAGCTTATTTAATATTTTTTTAGACCAACATATTGCATATGTAAAGTTCTGAAAAATAACATGTACAAAGTTCTCCAGCAATTTCTTCTCATCTGGCTTATGCCTCTGGAAAGAGAGCTACTGTTACTGAATGATGAGAATGTGGGAAAGACAGAAGACTGTATAGGCAGTCATGTGGTTTGAAAAAAAATTTATAAGCTGTTAAAGTAACTTGGCTTATCTGCCATTTAAAGGGTAATCAGGTATATAGGCTACTACTAGGTGCTGCATATGCCAACTGACACAAAATCATTCTGGGCTAGGTTTGAATACTTACAACAGCCTGAAATTAGCCATGTCTGCACTAGCTATTTCTGGCTGGCTAAATGGCATGGGCCTAAATGAGCCTCCTATAAAAAAGCCTCTTGTACTAACTGTTACCCTGGTTACTAGAGATATATATATAAAAAAAAAGAACTGCGGACCTGGAATGAACCTGGCATGGGCTCATGTCTTCAGCTGTCACTTTTCGAAAAATTTGAAAAAATTTATCAGTTTATCTGCTTACAGAAGCAGAGATTTACCTACTTGGTTCCGTATTACCTAAGAAAAGTTTTTGCTTAGCCCTTATGCTATACATCCTACCTTTACTCTTTTTTTTTTTTTTTTTTTTTTTACAATCTCCGCATCAAGTACCTAATCCTTGGAAGTAGACTTATTCAATCTCCGCTTCTGGAAGCGGATAAACTTAATTTTTTCAGTTTTCCACGATTCAATAAGTAGGTATGTATTAGATAAATCGGTGTGTTCAACTTAGACTTTACGCAATGCAAACCCTTATAGCCTACTAACTATAGGATAACCAATAGATGATAAAGATGTGAGGTTTTGTTACGCCCATGAATCACCGAGCCTTTTCCGAAAGCTATCTAAGTAGGCCTAGTACGTCGCCCAATGGTTCTAGCCATTCGGCTACTCGTAGGCAACTACTACACCTACTGTCTGAAACATTTGGCATATTTTATGGTTCTTAAGTTATCACAAATACCGTGACCTACATGTCATTGATAGAAATGATCGAGATACTAAACTGGAACTTCCATGTAAATCTTCTGAAGGCGTTCACCCATAAAATAAAGGTTGTATGTAGGTTATGACACCGGAAAACCAAATTAGGGCTTAACTTCCCTGGTCTAGCCTTCGTGTATTTTGTTGGTGGCTTCATTTCATTTATTAACTGGACGATGCAATCCTTCAATTAAAGAAAATCTTGCAAAATGAACGATTTTTCGTGTGGTACAAATACGACGGTGAATGCGTCTCACGTTTATGCAACCATCATCTGACGATGATGACGTAAGGCACCTGTGAGCATTAATAAGTCAGCTGTTTTAGATGAAATTCCCAAAATATCTTGAATAAGAACTTAAGGTTAATATTTACCAATGGAGATGGAATAAGCTTTGCAGCAAGGGTCGCCGATGCCTTCAGTGTTGCGGCCATGGTCGCCGGACAACTCAGTAGGAGCGGAGGTTTCACTTCTCTTGCACAAGTACGTCTCTTTTGAAGTCTTCTTCTCCCGCACCAGCCGATCAGTTTTGGGAAAGCGCGCTGACTATCCCCCCACCCCCACCCGCCCCTGGGACCAGACCCAACGGCCCACCCATTCGAGCTTCTTCTTCTACCTCACTCTCATATTATTTCAATTAAATTATGCATATCGAAGGATATTGCCTCGAGATAATGTTATTTGTCGTAACTTTATAATTTTACAAGTTAATATAACGCGATTGTTCGATAGATAGTTTGGTTATTTACCTATCTTATCATTACACAAGCATTGCATAAGTGGTTTATACAAGCAGCGACTACTGTCAATAATACAGCGTAATTAGTTTTATAATAGCTAAGGAGCACTTAAATAATATTGAATGTTTATATATGTGCTTTATTTGATGCTGCAACGTAACCGCATATTTTATTCGTATCTTTCTTTCTTACATAAGGAACCTCATTTGAAGCCTACGCATGTGCACAGACATTTCTGCAACAGAACGAGAAAATTGTGGAAATTTAACCTTTATTATTATATATAATATATTACGTATCATTATTATATAAGCTGAGTCACCACATCAATAAAGAAAACTGCCAATGGTATTTCTATTCACATACAGTCATGAACTGAAGATGAAGAATATTTCAAGAGGGAAGCAAGCGGAGCGCTTACACAACTGTAGGTCTAAAAGGGAATTTGCAAATTCGCTTAAAGGGATATGTGAGGATGTTATAAACACAAAAGATTAATAACACATATATGATTGTCGGTGAACTACAACCAGACACAGACTTTTCACTTGATATGTCAAAAAAAATCACAGGAAACCATTGATTTATTCCGTGCCAAGTCATATTTGTAAGGGTCAGTTGGATTCACAGAAAAGCTCCATCAAAGATGTGAAGAAAGCAATGTCTGCAGCAATGTCCTTGATGAAAGCACACCATTAAAACTACAACCGCCATTTCACAAAAAATGATCGATCCTAACAGAAAATCTCTTAAAAGCAATATCAACAAATGATGCTGATGCTGATTCAAGCTGCAGGTCTTGTACGGCATATCAAAGAATGAATGCAATAATGACAGTCACAGAGGACATCAGGGATATAACATGTTCATGTTTTCTTCTTAAATGTATAAATAACTAGAATCAGTATCCACACAACAATAACAAAGGTTGCACAAGATGTGCAGCAGTCCATCCCATATGATAATGCACATTTGATCAATTGCCAAAATGCTATTAAGGCTTGTGTTTGCTGTTAACCCTGCTCTGAGATGGTCTCTCGGCAGAGACAACAAAGGTCATGTCTTTTCCCTTCAAAGCAGAAAGTAGAATTCCTCAACTATCTCACACTCACTCTACCAACTAGTTAAACTCTGCCCTTTTGTAACCATCTGCGCTAATCTAGAATGAGCTTGTATGCTCAACTGTAGCAAATGAAGTCTCTTGACTACTAATACTCTATACGTCTGGTCTGTTTCATAGAAGAATTACAATGCTATTGCTTCTTAGAAGAGTGCTACAGCCATCATCATAAACACAAACGCCTTGCAATAGATGGCTTCTGGAATTTCGCTTTCCATTTCTTGATTTTATCTTCACTTCTAAGAATTCAAGCTCGAGCGTCCTGTCTCATAGTTCTCGCCTCATACAGTTTTCAGCCAATAAAATAAAATAACACAAGGAGACGAGAACGTAGCCCCAGAAGCTGTAAAATAAGAAAATAGAGCAAATTACATCAAATAAACTCTAAGGGTCAAAAACTACATCCTCTTGTAAGAACTAGTTGTCCGAACTACAGTACATCAGGGCACTACCTTTAGTAACTTTTGAGTTCTGGACTAAATTAGAATGTTTAAAGCGGCCAGTCCGGGATAATAATTAATCATTATAGGGGCAATGTCTGGTGTTAGGTATGATGCTCGAAAGTTAGTAAAAGTATCATAGAATTAATAACTAATAAGGAAGAGGTTTTAGAAAAAGAGACCAATTCAATTGTGTGTAAAACCTGTGGACTCACAGTTTTATATTTGTTTTCAAAACGATTGTACGTCTGTTTTTATTGTCACCCTAGCATGTATAATTATACACATAAATATATTATATATATCTATATATATAGATATATATTATATATATAATATATATATATATATTTGTGTGTGTGTGTGTGTGTGCGCGCACACGCGCAATTGTAAATAGCCACAATGCCCTCTTAACTTCTCGAATTCTTCGGTCCCTTTTGGGGGGATACACTTGTCACTGCAAAGCCACACAACCACACACACACACACACCACACACACACACACACACACACACACACATATATATATATATATTATATATATATATATATATATATATATATATATACATACATATATATATCCTCTTGAAGATGGTTTATAAATACTCAGGACAAAACCGGTGAGGACCTATACCGGTGTTTCATTTTCCCTGTGATGCATTGCATATGTACATCTTCTTTCCCACCGTTATTCCTACATTAAGGGGTCAGTTGCCTGATGCGCCTTCTCCACTACCTTCTATCAAAAGCATCATCCTCCACCAAACCTCTTCTCTCCATATCTTCCATCACTTTATCTCGCCATCTAATTTCTCTGCCTCTCCCTCTCGATCTTCTTTCCCTAACAGGTTCCTCCCGAACCCTCTTCACTCCCTCCTCCACGTCATCCATCCTCAACACATGTCCAAACCATCTCAATCGTGACTATCTTATCACCTCTGCAATCTTGACTAAGCCTGCCCTTCTTATTTCATCATTTTCCAATCTCTCAAACAGTGATATTCCCCTAATCCACCTCAGCATATTCATTTCTGTTCTCTCTGGCTTTGCTTCCTCTTTTCTTCCTAGAACCCATGTTTCTGATACATACATTAACACTGGTCTTATCACTGTGCTATAGAATCTGAATTTTAGCTTGATTGGCATTTTCTTTTCACATACTACTCCAGCTAGCTCTCTCCACTTCCCCCACGCATCTTTTATCCTACTGTCAACTTCAATCTCACATCCTCCCTCTTGGCTTGAAGTAGATCCTAAGTATTTAAACTTTTCCACCTGTTTTATAATCTAGCCTCTTCTTTCTTGTATTACTACTCTTCTCTAGCTTCCCTACTGTTCGCCAAAACCTCTGTTTTATTCACATTCACCTTTAAGCCACCCCTCTCGAAAGACTCCTGTCACTCTCCATACCTTCTCTGAAGGTCGTCTCCATTTTCAGCAATAACCACTAGGTCATCGGCGTACAACTCCCACAGTACTTCAATCCTGATTTCTTCACTTAACACATCCATGACCAGCACAAACAAAAATGGGCTTGATGCCGACCCCTGGTGTCATCCAACACTAACGTCAAAGTTTTCTGTTTCCCCAACTGCTGTTGTTATTTTTGTGATCGCTCTTTGATATATCTGCATGTGTACATCATGTGTAATTCTAAAGTGAAGATATATATAATATATTATATATATATATATATATATATATATATATATATATATATATATATATATAGATATATATAATATTATATATATATAGTGACAATTGTTCACCCATATTCCTTGGAAAATGATAATTGATCATTTCCCTTTATTAAGTATAAAGAAATGCCATTCTTCAGTACAACTTGTTAATTGTCAATGAAAGGATATTAATCCATGAAGTGTGGTTCCTTTTTTTTTCATACAGAAATTAACATACATGGAGACATAATACACCTTCGTTTCAACCATTTTTACAACAAACCAGTCCCTCTCCTGCCTGAAAACTCTAACACTCACTTCATTTCCCATCATAATTTTTCAATCACTCAGTAACTCACCTTCTTTGACTAAAATCCTCAAGACCTGCCACATCACATCTATTGAATCTATCATGTGCATGATTTTTTCCTTTATTTTCAAACTTCTCACATAGCCATTGAGAGAGAGAGAGAGAGAGAGAGACCTTACAGACCTTACAGACCTTACATTTTGTTCGGGTTGCCCCAGGTCCCTCAGTGTGAGGCACCTCTAATGTCTACCAGAGAGTTGCTAGTACATCTTCCGGTATATTTTGCATCTTCTAATCTTGGATGGTCTGGGATGCAGTTTAGATATTTGTCGAGCTTATTCCTAAACACATCTACGCTCACTCCTGATATATTCCTCAGATGAGCTGGCAACGCATTGAATAGACGCTGCATTATCGATACTAGTGCGTAGTGGATTAATGTCCTGTGTGCTTTCCTTATTTTTCCTGGTATAGTTTTGGGCACTATTAATCTACCTCTGCTTGCTCTTTCTGATATTTTTTAGTTCCATGATGTTTTCTACTATTCCTTCTATCTGTTTCCATGCCTGAATTATCATGTAGCGTTCTCTTCTCCTTTCTAGACTATATAATTTTAAGGTTTGTAGTCTTTCCCAGTAGTCAAGGTCCTTAACTTCTTATATTCTAGCTGTAAAGGACCTTTGTACACTCTCTATTTGTGCAATATCCTTTTGATAGTGTGGGTACCATATCATATTGCAATATTCAAGTGGACTACGAACATATGTTTTATAAAGCATAATCATGTGTTCAGCTTTTCTTGTTTTGAAGTGCCGTAACAACATTCCCATTTTTGCTTTACATTTTGCCAATAGAATTGCTATTTGATCATTGCATAACATGTTCATATTCATCATCACACCAAGGTCTTTAACTGCTTCCTTATTTGTGATTGTCTCATTATTAGGTCCCCTATATATGGGAAAGAGAGAGAGAGAGAGAGAGAGAGAGAGAGAGAGAGAGAGAGAGAGAGAGAGAGAGAGAGAGAGAGAGAGATCATCTGAACATTTAGGAGGCATTTCCTCTTCCAAGATGAAGCCTTTTGCAGTATACCATCGTCCAAACTTTTAAAATAATGCCGCTAGTAACAAAAGCATCATTTCCAAGAATTTTGTCATGGGTGCCCCTGTCATCTCCACCACAAGTCTTAGAGATATGTAGATTTCTAGATCCCCAAGACTGGGAGATTCAAACAGTAAATGTCTCACGATCAAGGGGACAAAACAATCGTCAAAAAATAGTGATTACTAACCAAAAACAACTTGTGCTAAGCTAGCATGCCCTGTGTGCAATCTACATAAGGCTATTTCCCATTCTCTGCATATTTCTATGCCTCCAAAAAAGTATAGTATTTGTTGACTCTCTCATCTAGTAAATGTTTGTAGAGTCTAATGCTGCTGGTATTATTGAAGATCGAGCTCTTGATAGGGTGAAAATCGCTCCACGTAAAGAATATCTGCCTGGAAGTAAATCAGCAGCTGCTTGCTTGGCTGACTTGTCTGCAACATCATTTCCAAGAACATCAACATGTGCTGGAACCTAGAAAAGTTTACTTCCGTCCCTTTATATTTCATAATGCAGGATAACTATAAAATTGTCATAGCCAAGGGATTGGTCGTGATGAAGACTTCCATCGCCTGTAAAGCAACTTTTGAATTGGAAAAAAGGGAGATCTTCTTCTTCCCAGCTTGTTCCCATTTTTATATGGGGTCGCCGTTTCGGATGAGCCGTTTCCATCTATTTCTATCTTGTGCTTCTGCCTCATCAATTCCCTTCTCATTTAAGTCTCCTCTCACACAGTCCTTCCATCTTTTTCTTGGTCTCCCTCTTTTTCTTCTTCCTTGCACCTCCACCCCCATAGTATGTCTCCCAGCGTGGTCCTCATCTCTCCTCAACAGGTGTCCATACCACCATCTCAGCCTCCCCTCCTGCACTTTTTCTTTGATACTTCCACCACCTTAGTTGACCCCCTTAAGTAGTCATTTCTGATCCTATCCACTCTTGTTACCCCAGACATCCACCTAAGCATTCTCATTTCTGCCACATCCATCTTCTTCTGCTCTGCTTTTCTCATGCTTGCTGTTTCCGTACCATACAGCATTGCTGTTCTTACCACCGTCTTATGAAATTTTCCTTTTAACCTAAGCGGCACTCTTTTGTCACAAAGAACTCCCGAGGCCGCTCTCCAGTTGTTCCAGCCTGCCTGTACCCGATGTTTTACTTCTTCTTCCATACTTCCTCCAGCGTTAACAAAAGATCCCAAATACTTAAACTTATCAACTCTCCTTATTTGCTCTCCACCAAGCTGAATACTTTCTCTATCATCCCCCTCAGTGGTGGTACACTATTCTGTCTTGGATCTACTTATTCTCATTCCTCTGTCCTCCAGTGCTTGTCTCCATCTTTCCAATTTCACTTCCAGATCTTCCCTGCTCTCTGCACACAGAACAATATCATCCGCATACAATATGTTCCATGGTACTGTCTCCCTTACTTCCTCTATTATAACATCCATCACTATGTTAAAGATAAATGGGCTCAGAGCCGACCCCTGGTGTAATCCTACTCTCACCTCAAAACCTTCTGTCTCCCCAACACTGCTCCTCACTCTGGTAAATACATTCCGGTACATCTCTTGTATCAATCGCACATACTTCTCTGGCACCATCTTCTCCCTCAGGCTCCTCCATACCTCTTGTCTCGGGACTCGGTCATAAGCCTTTTCAAGGTCAATGAATACCATATGTAGGTCCCTTTGTCTTTCCCCGAATTTCTCCATTATTTGCCTCAGACAAAATATGCCATCTGTTGTTCCCCTTCCCTTCATAAATCCCATCTGCTCTTTACCTATTTGTACTTCTTCTCTCAGTCTAGCATCTATCATTCTTTCCAATATCTTCAAAGTGTGGGACATCAATTTAATGCCCCTATAATTACCACACTCTTGGACATCGCCTTTCCCTTTAAAAATTGGGATGAATATACTCCCACGCCACTCATTTGGTATCTTTTCCTGTTCAAGGATCTTTATCATAAGATCGTACAGTATATCCACTCCTTCATCTCCTAATGCTTTCCATGCCTCCACCGGGATCATGTCTGGTCCGGTTGCCTTCGAAAAAAGGGAGATAAAAAGCAAAATTACTTTTGCATATTTTGCTGGAGCATTACTTACATTCAAAGACTTGGTGATATACCTACCACTGGCTTTTTTATAACTGGTAGTGGATTTGGTGTTAATTTTCCTGCTACTTTCTTGGCTGTAGGTGGTGGAGCTCTGCTGCCAACAGGTGACACAAACGATAACCGAAAACTGACAGAAAGCTGATCTGACTGTCCGGCAAAACTATCGTTACGGGCTGCTCTGGGAGCAAGAGCCCGTGCCGGCAATTTACTGGCTAAATCTAAGTAAGCAAAACTGTGATCTGCATTTTTTATGCAGCATTTGTATTCTCTTTATTATGATGTCTGCAGTATCTATTTATTGTTTTTTTGTAGTACAGTATTTATTTATTTATTTATTTTGTAGTACAGTATTTATTTATTGTTTTTTTGTAGTACAGTATTTATTTATTTATTTATTTGTAGTACAGTATTTATTTATTGTTTTTCTTGAAATACAGTATCTATTTATTGTTTTTCTTGTAATACAGTATCTATTTATTGTTTTTCTTGTAATACAGTATCTATTTATGGTTTTTCTTGTAATACAGTATCTATTTATTGTTTTTCTTGTAACACAGTATCTATTTACTGTTTTTCCTTGTAGCACATTGATTTCCATAGACCGCCCAGGTACATATTTTCGTTTAAATAACTCAGTGGTTTTTGCTGTATGTAGGGTACTGTTGAGTAAATCAATTAGATCATCTACAATTTAAAATAACTTTGGCATCTCCCTCTCCATCACTTATATCAATGAATTCTTACAATTTTGGCAAGTCCGTTTTGTATAAGCATCACCTTGGTGCTCTTTGCGTTGATGGGCAATCATTAAAATATGTGAATGATCACTTGTACTTCGATAATTCAAAATTCTCAGGTTAATGAACACAAAATAACGTCAACTTGTTAAGTTCCCCAATGTTAACCAGTATCCTCATTTTCGATAAACATAGCTAGAATATTGCCTTTTGAGTTAGCTAAAACATATCTTCATAAAGGAATAGTAGGGGAGGCTGGTTAATCAACTCAACTTTCTTATGATACCCGATAAGATCATTTGGCGGTAAATAAAGTGATCATATGGATTGACGAGCTAAGAAAATTTGCAGGTATAGAATGGCATAGAAACCAAACACACGAGAGTGGAAGGACGTCTGAGGCCTTTGTCCTGCAGTGGACTAACAACGGCTGATATATATATATATATATATATATATATATATATATATATATATATTAACAACGACTGATGATATATATATATATATATATATATATATATATATATATATATTTTACAAGAAGGACAGTTTTTAATGACAGGCCAGCATAATGAACGTGTGTTTATTACAAGGTGATGCAAAATTGTTATGACTATGCTGGAGAATTCAATTTCAAACACTTTTCCTTTATTCCTATTTCGAATTCACGAATGACATACTTGGCATTCTACGGTAATCGTGCCCTCTTGCATCATCCTGTTTAGTGGGAGGATGAAGAGAGGTAATGCAACGCCTTTTTCTTTTAACACAATTTACGTTTCAATCATCCCATTTGTATATAAGTGTTGACCAATATGGTTTTCTGTGAATGATTTGGAGGAAATTTCTGTAAATTTATGTCAACTACCACAAAAAGAATTTCACGTGATTCATTCAAAGATAAGTATTCAGTTTAATGTATCAAAAATTGCGCTGGGTTGTAATTCGTTCTTGAATATGTTGAGCATATATGACTAAATATTTTAATATCACGAGTAAACAAGATCATCTAGAACCTATTTATCCATAAGTCTAATGTTTTGATGAATATTAGAATAAACTTAGTAAGAATCAACGATGTCATAAACGTCTTAGTGCTGTAAAATTTTCAAATGTTAAAAGTGACAAGGAAGGGCATCTCTACGGTTGCATTATGTTAAGACAAATATGGTTACTTTTAAGGCAATTGCGTATATTTTGTTTGTTTACAGTACTCCCAGTACAAGAATTTTATTGGGAAACCGGTCTCGTTCAGTTAGTAGTAGTAGTAGTGGATGGGATATGCCTTTGAAACGGCTCCCTTGCTTCTTTTATTCCTCCTTTGTTTGTGTTTGCTTGAGCTTCTTCTCTCTGAAATACCACATTTCTTTTATAAAATCTTTCCGATTCTCCACTTCCTCCCTCATTAGTACTACCAATAAGATTATATTTGCTACTAATTCCTCTTTATTTTCTTGATATGGTTGCTGCATAAAGCTATATCTATTTCTAATTTCATTGTATGCTGGACAGTAAAGTAAGAAATGTTCCAAATTTTCATTTTGTTCCTCACAGTATAAACATTTTGTATCTTCTCCTTTTATCCTATTTCTATCATTTAATCCTAGTATACCTAGTCTGGCCCTACTGATCAGCATTGTTTTTTCAGTGTTATCATACCAGATTTCTTCTCTTATGTTTTCCTTTTTTTGATATTTTTCTGTAGATTCTTAATGTTTACTTTTCATTCATTCTTTCTGCCATATTTTTCTGTCCCCAATTGTTTATTATTTCTCTTAACTGTTTGTATTTAACTGCTTCAATTTTACTTAAGTTTATATTTAGTTCTTTCATATACTCTTTTACTTGCATTATCCAGGGTTTTTTTTTTGTTTTCATACTGATCCATTGTTATCTCATATAGGAGCCTATTTCCACCATTCTCAGTGTATGTTTCAGGTAGAAAAGTTTATTCTTCATATCTCTAGATGGCAGGAAGAGGCCCCTATTTCAGATCTTAACGCACAACTTGCTGTGTAACTTGGCGCTTTCAATATTGCTCTGTATACTTTATTATCTATCTTCTGCAATTCATTTATTGTTTTCCTGTCAAGTTTTCATGACTTCCATTGCATACATGAATGAAGGCATCGCTAGTCCTTTCCAGTACAATTTTTCCTATTTTTACCTGCCCCTACAGCTTTTATTGATGACTGCATTAGCCATATTTGCCATCTGCTTTGCTTTAATTTGGGCCCTTTTTATTTGTTCTCTGAAGCAGTCTTTCATGTTGTTGATTGTTACTCCTAGGTATTTAATATTCTTAACTATTTTTATTCCTTCTATGTGCTCCATATTCTCCACATCATCGATACTGTACCAGTCGTTATATATTAGTATGTTACTCTTGTACCTTGTTTATGTTTAGGCCACATTCACCCGCGATTTCCATAAGGGTTTTTATTGATTTTGTTATTTCTTCTAGTGTGTGCCCTAGTATTAACCCGTCGTCTGCATATAGTAGTGCCACTATCCTTATTACTTCATTTGTGAACCTTCTGTTGTATTTTCTAATTTTTCTATTATCAGGTACGTTATTAATAGAAAGAATATGGTTGAGCCATTGCATCCCTGTCTTATTCCATTAGTTACATTTAGTTCTTTTTGTTCTATATTGTTAAGGCATAGGCTTGTTACATCATTTGTATATATCTTTGCAACTGTATTATTACTTCCGCATGTAGTCCTGTATTTCATCATGACCTCAATGAGCTTTTTCCTATTAACTGAGTCAAATGCTTTTTGGTAGTCTATTGATACTACAAATAATGGGTCCTTTCTTCTGTAAGTTTCTTGTATGCAGTATTGTAAGATATATAAAATTATCGATTCCTCTCCTTTGTGCGGTAAAGCCGGATTGCAGTTCATTCATTTTTCCTATATTTCTAATATGTTTTTCTATTTTGGTTCTCAGGATCCCCATGAAGTGTTTTATATTGATGCATTTGTTAGAGCAATTGGCCTTAGATCTTTGACTGTGGGGTTTTGTTTTTTGGGCGTGAGTGTTGTTTTTGACTTAAACCAGCTTTTCTGCGTTTTCCTGCCCTTCAGTATTTCATTTAAACATTCTGCCAATTCTTTTAGGAGGTGTTACTTTGTAAGAGTAATTTGAACAGTACTGGCTTCATTCCATCTGGTCCTGGTGCTTTGTCTTCATTTTCTCAAGTTGATTTTTTACATCTTCTTCTGTTATGTGGATTTCTTCCATGGGTCTAATCTCTGTCTCTGTTTGGTCATACACTCCATGCATATGTTCTCTTAAAGATATATGGCATTTCATCCTGCTGTCCTAATCTTTTCACTATTGCTTCCATGTCATGTTTGTACTGTTCTTTCTTGCTTTCATTCCATATCTCTCCTATTTTGTTTTCTTCTTTTGGTATATTGTTTCCCAGAATTTTACCAGCTCTTTCCCTAGGGTTTCGTCCTTCATCTCTTGCTTATTTTCATCGAATATTCTTATCCATTCTTTTTCTGATGTGGTCTTTCCTCTCAGCATGTCTATATATTCCCAGATTTTCCTGTGTCTGTTTTTATCATTCATTATCTCATTTCTAATCTTTTCTTCATATTCTTCATATGCTTTCTTTATTATTATCTGTACTTTTTGTTTTTGTTTAGATATGCTTCTTCATAGTATCTTCTTTCTTCTATACTTGTGCTTTCCTTTTTTAATTTGTTATATACCCTTCTTTGGCTTATTTTTTTTCTTTGTTTTATTTGGTGACCCCTAACTGGTTTCTATTTCTTCTTGCTTTTCTGTCTTTAACCTTCTTTTGATTATCTTCTCTAAGTTATTTGTTTTTGCTTCACTCATTGTTTCTTCCAACTGGGTTAGATCTCCTTTTCTGTCTTGTTGGCTTACTTTATACTTTATATATTCAAGGTATTTCCTGGTAGACTCTTCTGTAACTTTCAAATATTTGATTTCTTTTGTTTCATTTCTGAATGTTTTCCTTACTTTAGTGTTCATTTGAATTGGACCTTTATGAGGTGATGGTCTGATAGATCATATTCATATTTTCCCTCGTCCTAGCTCCATACATTCATATTTTTTATACATATTTTGGTTGACTAGGGCAAAGTCTATGGCACTGTTCTGATCTCCTCTACTCCAGGTTATCTCCCCTTTGCAGCTGGGATCATCATTTAATAGCGTTAAATCATATTTTTCCATCAAGTCCATAACATATTTTCCATTTTGGTCAAGTTCTTGTGTCCCTAGGAAACCTAAATGCCCATTGAAATCCCCAAGGACTATCATAGGCAGGTTTGTGGATTTTTCTATGGCTACATGTAAGGCGTTTATTATTCGTTTATTTCTTTCTTTATCACTAGTTGACATGTAGACCAGAATTATGTTGAATATTGTTGTTCTATAATTAACCTTTACTATAAGAATGTCTTTGTGTTCCGACTTTTCTTTTTCTATCTGGATCTCTCCTTTGTTTCTGTACATTATTAGTAGGCCTCCTCCTTTGGTGTCATCTTCATCTCTCATTGAGTCTACCACTCTGATGCTTGTTGGGAATAGTAATTTTTGCTGTTTAAGGTGTGTTTCTGTGATGCACATAATTGTGTTTTCTTTTGTTATCTCCACTAGCTCGATTATTTTTGCTTTTGTCAGTCCTTGGGTGTTTATAAGCTTTATTTCAAGATTTCTTGATATATCTTCTGTCTTGCTCCCTATTTTTTCGCTTTCTCTATTTACAAAATTGCTTCTACCATCTAACCCTTTATCTATCTTTTGCAAACCACTTTTTTCTTCTAGGTCTAATAGTCTAAGATTGTTACTAAAGTTACTTCCTACACCTACCTGCCCTAAACTAATTTCCCTTCTACTTCCTCCCTCAGAGCTCTTAACATTACTACTAGATATTCTATTTTCTCCTAAATCTAATTTATTTACACTCCTAAAAATATTATTACTCCCTATCTCTAAATTATTTACAATTCTATCTACTTTACATTTTCCTACCTCTAACTCATTTACACTTCTAACAATTCTTTTGTTTCTATCTATATTCACTGTTCTGTAAATAGATTTCCTAGGACTTACCAAAGAAGAAGCATCAGCGCTGTCAGCGCATTTCATTGGCTAATATAACTGTTCAGTCAACCACTAGGCGTAAAAATACATTTTGCAATCGTTGTAATAAAAGTATGTCAAAAGTAATTTGAGCTCTACCTAAAGAAATTTTTCAGTTAATATTAATACTTGAACCGGTACTGGTGGATACTCAAATAAATTAAATTAAAAATAAAAATAATAACAGTGTGACAACCATTCCATATCGTCTGGATAAAAGGGAATAGTGTTTACATAATCCAAAGAAAGCCAAACTAAAATGATTTACCTAACTGATGGCATTTCAAGGTTTTGAAATGACAAAACAGCAAATAAATTATACTGTTTAGTCTAAATAGTTTTATGCAAACGCTTGCGCATTTTACCAGACACGTTCAATCACCCTCAATCGAACACGCCCAAGTTATCAGTGACGCCATATTGCCCCATACGATGAAGTCTTGAGTGACAATAACAAAACAGAACGTTATCGGAGAAAATACTTGTACCTACATTTGGCACACGACGAAAAATTCAAATTTGAATACATACCTCATGGAATATTTTTATTTGTATAGATGTCAAAAAGTAAGGTAAGATTTAAGGCTTTACACAATTTATTTACACAACCATAAGGCAGCCCACTGTAGAATAAGTTCACCTTACTACTGTAAGTCTGCCTCGTTCTAGCAGTTCTAAGCACAGTAGAATTATGGGAGATAAAGTCAAATCACAGCTCTTAGCATTCAGCAGGACTCTACTGCAAAGGGCCACTGTCATCAGCGGGGTACCGCTCCAGTGGGTACCGTTAGGCTTACACGAGTTAGCAGTGCCTGTAGATTAGGGTAAATAACCGTAGGGTCCAGAGTGGACCATGTTCGATCAGCGTGTACAATCCCAAAAAAAGTACATTATAACGCGTCCTGACACCGGAGATGGGCATCAGTCGCGACTTGTTGGTGAGAAACGGAGCTAAAGGCTTCTACTCTCCTTTCGAAGTAAGTATTTTCTCCAAAGTTAGAAATTAAGGCCAAATTTTAAGATTTAAACAGAGGGTAGTGAAAAGGGTGTCCACGGCAGTGGAAATCTCACCAAAGCTCTTTAGAAATTTTTACTTACGATTAAATAACCTAGAAGATTGACGCCATCTCGATGTTTTAAACATCTAACTTACCTGGTAGTTATATAGGGTAAAACAATCTTCGCTGCAAGGGGATAGGACAATAAGAGACTCTTCGCTGCAGACTGTAAGACAAGTCGTAACATTTCGACCTCGACCATTAAGCGATACATAAACATGTTCGGAGAGGTCTTCATTGACAGGAACTTAGACGTGTCTGAATATAAAGATCTCCAAGATCTTCATAGACCCTTAGACATGACTAAAGAAAGACTACAGTCCCCTCCAGCGTAGAATCTGGACGTAGTCCTGAAGTTTCTCATGAGTGATAGGTTCAAACCTTTACAGGAAACATCATTTAAGGACCTCACCGTATAAAACTCTCTTCTTAGTTGGTCGAGCTACAGCGAAAAGAGTCGGTGAAATCCATGCCTTCAGCAAAGCTGTAGGGTTCAGACAGGGTAATGCTATCTGCTCTCTACAACTGGAATTTCTAGCGAAGAACGAACGCCCTTCTCTGCCCTGGCCCAAATCGTTTGAGATTCCAAACCTGTCGGAGCTCACAGGTAAGGAATTAGAGAGAGTTCTTTGTCAGGTAAGGGTCCTGAAGCATTACCTGAAAAGAACGAAGCAATTATGTGCCAATTCAGAGGGGCTTGAGTGTTTTGTCGGAAAGCCCTCTCTGCAAATGTCAAAGAATGCGCTTCCCTTTTTCATTAGGAACCTTATAAGGGAAGCTCATTCAGAATATAGTGAGGCGGATCTCAAACTGTTGAAGGTCAAAGCACATGAAGTTAGAATAGTGACAACATCTGTAGCTTTCAGACAGATCAGGTCTTTACAGAGTATAATGGACTCTACTTTCTGCAGAAGTAAGTCAGTGTTTGCCTCACACTATTTGAAACATGTGCAGACTCTTTATGAAGACTGTTGCTCTTTGGGACCATTCGTAACAGCGAATGCAGTAGTGGGAGAAGGAGCTACCCCTACAATCCCATAACCTAATACCTTTTTCCTTCCTTGGAACTGTTGAATTTTTATGGTTGTTTGTGGAGACTGAACGCAGGCTTCCACAACCATTGATTTTCAAACATCTAACTCACCTGGTAGTTATATACGTATATAGCTTACATCCCTGACGTCACGGCAAAAATTCAAAACTCGCGGCAATCGCCGATTGGGTAGTCAGGTGTACGACCTGTGCGCCCTCTACCCAGGTACGTAGAACCGTTCCAGCTATTCCTCAGATCTTCCCTGCCGCCGCATCGGTGACATCGTTGGAAGTTCGCTCGCTTGGCCCTTGTTTCTTCACAGATATTTGGGGAAGTACACTTTGGCTTTGGCTTTCGCTTGTTGGGTACATGTGGATCATCTTAATAATGATGATGGATCATAATGAATGATGATGATAAGAATGTTTGATTTAGAATATTATTGCTTTGACTCTTGCTTATCCTTGATCTCTCTTTTGCATTTTCCAAACAATGTCTGACTCTGCTTCGAGAGTAAGAATGTGGGTGAGAGGATATAATTCTCGGCTTGCTAAAACCTCAATAGATCCTTATTCTATCTATATCAGTTAAGAATAGTCGTAAGAGGCAAGAGTGGTGAGTTGGATGATATGAGAAAAAATGTTTTCTTTTACCTGAATGTGACTGGATATTATTGCTATGTGCGAAAGCTTGAAAATAATAATAAGATCACGAGAGCGAAGAGTAGTATGTCTCGCTCTCCTAAAAATATTCAAGTGATCATATTGATCCTGCTTCCGTAGTAATAGTTCCTATTCCCCCTACTGATACAGGTGTTTGTCCAACTTTAGAGGACATGATAACGACCATTCAAGCCCTTAGTAAAGGCCCCTGTAGAAACAGAGAAATCATGGTCGAATGTGAGAGATCTTAAAATCACAAGTTACAGTGTTAAAATAAATGCAAGTGTAAGTGCAGTGGAGGGTGCGACTGCTTGGACCTGTCGTGCTCCTAGTCCTAGACCTCTTCCAAGCTCACCAACCCCTGTGAGAAGGAAAGTCGACCGATGAAGGGAGGCGAGAGGCTTTAGCTCCCGAGCGGCCGTCCCCTCGAGTGTACCTGTTGACGATCCCCAGGACGCTCACCCTCGCCATTGGAAAGGCGAGGTTAAAGTGTTTTATTCGTCGTCTGACGACGCAGTACTCAGACGAGGCTGGACGCTAGGCTTCATAGGCTGGACGCCAAGCGTCGAGAATTGTAGGCTGCAATTCCGGATCTCTTTGTTTTCGGATACTTGCTCTCCTGCCAATATAAGACGCAAGATGTCGCACCTGCGGCCGTCACCTTTGGCAGGAGGTAAGGAAGTATCGGACGAAGGGAGACTTTCGGTGCTTGTTGCAACTCCTGACCGCTCCCCTTTCGACTCCGATGCTTGCTCTCCTACCAAACTAAGATGCAAGATGTCGCACAGGCGGCCGTCGTCTTTTGATAGGAGGAAAGGAAGTATCGGACGATTGGATGCCTTCAGTTCATTCTCCAGCCCCTCCTGCGGCGTGACATTCGTCTTCAGGACGTTTCGTCTCTAGCCGAACACGATGGAGAGAGAGATACTGAGGTTTGTTCCGATACGTAATACAAACCCTCGGTCCTTTAACAATAGGAAGGTAACTAGTGGCAGCGGGTGGGACGGTCGTAAGCTTCGAAACAAGGGGAGAACGGTAGTTAACTGCTTGTCGATCGTGCGCGCGCCCGAGATGGTGAAGAATCACTTTTGCTTTCGGCCGCGGGTGTGAAGGACGTGTTCGTCATCGCTCTCTGCCGCTTCATCGTCGTATGCTTTGTTTATATTGTGTTTTCTACTAATGGTTTGGTTTGACTTGAAAATGAAACTGTAAGTACACTGTTTTCATTTTCATTACTTAATTATGAATCAACATGGAGCTATCGCCGTAGAGACGGCGATTTCCGCTCTTTTCATGAATTGAACCCTTGAATTATGTCTCGGTGCCGAGGGCGGGCGCACTCGTGCCGAGTCATGTATTTTGGGCGAAAGTGTGTAATTGAAAGATGTAAGTACTCTTTTTCATTATATTTTTGCCCTGTGCGTTCGTTGCCGAGAGCTTGATTGCGCTCGGCAAGAGCCTCTTTATTTTGTATGAATAGAATGCAATGAAAGTGGATTCGCAATGCAGTTTTCTTTCATTTTCATTTATTAATTGCATCAAATTTAATTTTGGATCAATTTCCGCTCTTACCCGGGAATTAATCCTACGATTTATTGCTGTGAAAGTGAAAATAGCAAGTGCAGTATTGTTCATTTTCATTATATATTTATGATAGCATCATATTATTATGGATCAAGTTTCCGCTCTTACCGGGAATTGATTTTTCCCTCTTTAAGTTCTATGAAGTGAATCGCAAGTGCAGTATTCTGTTTCATTTTCATATTACTTTTCACTGCTGTGCGGGGTAGGGGAAGCGAAGGTCTGCCAGGAAGTCGTCGGAAAGCTCTCCCGCGACTCCCTTGGTATCCGATTCTTCGTCTTCTTTCCTGCCCCCCAACCGCTCAGCTTCCTCGTATTTTGTTTTTGGGGTCTTCCCTTCCGTTCGGGTGGGGCATGTCTCCCCCCCCCGTGCGTGAGGGAACCCCTCTTACTAATCTGTTTTGTGCTACCGCAGGTGCTACAGAGCCGTGTGGGAGAACGACCTTGGACAGGTATGGACCACTGCGGCTGCAGGGCGTGCCTAGCATCCACGATCTGCTGCAGAGTCTAGCGAGGTCTGGGGCGGTGACCTTGGAGTGGTCTCCACTACAACTTCACGGCGGCGCTTATGCTGCTTCCCCCCGCTGGTCTACACTCCCCATGCTGTGTCGGTGCCACGCCGTCTGCCGCTTCTAGGGCCGGTCGCCGCCGTACCGAGGAAGGGTATGCCGCCGCCGCCTGTGTTTTTCTTCGTGTTGCCTGCCCCAGACTTCCGCTGTTCCAGCAGCTCGCCCCTGGACCGGCCGCCAGTACCACGCTGGCTGCCGATTGATTCTACGAGGCGATGGCTGGGCCTGCCGTACCTGTCGCTGATGTGGTTCCCGCTACTGGCTTGGCTGTCCCTTCTGTGTTTACCGCTGCCGCTGTTCCTGAGCTGGTTGCTGTTCCTGTCGCTCTGGTTCCTGCGCCTGTCCATGCTGTCCTGCCCTGGTGTGTCTTCCCCAGTCCCAGGTCCTTCCGGACAGGTGCAGTCGGGCCGTGTTGCTTCGGCAATAGCCCGACTCCGCCTGGATGGAGGACCTGACGACTGTCCTGCGTGAGCTGACGAAGAAGAGGAAGGTGTCATCTTCGTCTTCGTCTGTTGCTGCCTCTTCCCCTTCGACTTCTAAGGCCCATAAGCCGAAGAAGAAGAAGGCTGCCTCCCCCCACCCCCCCCTAAGAAGTCTCCTTCGGGAACTTCTAAGGGCCCGTCCCACCTCGGTGGGACGGGGGGTCCTTCTGCTGGTCCTCCTGCTCCTTCGGGAGCGGGGCCCGTCTTCCCTTCCGTAAGGAAGAGATAGACGGGGACCAGAGGAGTATCGGTTAGCTCTGGTACTTCCTCGCCTGGTGCTAGCGGCGATGCCGCTACGCCAGGTTCCGGCTCGGTCTCTCGTTCGCGGGAGATCCCGAGTGTACGCTCTCCCTCGGGAGACCGTGCAGCCAAAGTTTCGGCGCCAGAGTTCGCTCGGCGCCAAGACCACGGCACGGAGCAGAAGGCTGGCGAGAACCGCTCAGGTGACTCTCGCCAGGCCGCGGCCGCCTCTCGCAGCGACCAGCTGGTAACCGGGTTTTGTTATTCCCCCTAAGAAGACTCCTTCGGGAACTTCGAAGGGCTCGTCACATTCCGGTGTGACGGGGGGGTTCTTCTGCTGGTCCTCCTGTTCCTTCGGGAACGGGGCCCGTCTCCCCTTCTGAGAAGAAGAAGAAGACGGGGACCAAGGGTGTGCTGGCTACCGCTGGTACACCCTCGCCTGGTCTTGGCAGCTCTGCTGCTAAGCCAGGTACCGGCTCGGTTTCTCGTCCGCGAGAAGTTCCGAGTGTACGATCTCCTTCGGGTGACCGTGCAGCCAAAGTTAGACGCCTGAGTTCGCTCAGCGTCATGACCGAGGCACGGAGCAGAAGACTGTCGAGGAGCCGCTCAGGGTGACTCTCGCCAGGCCAGCGGCCGCTCTCGCAGCGACCAGCCGGTATACCTCGGGTGGACGTGACGGTCTCTGACCGGCCACGGGTTGAGGCTGGGAAGAGGTCCCCCAGGTCCCTCGACCGACGGTACCAGCCTCGGCTGGTACCAGCGGTTTTGACGTGCCGCGAGGACGCTCACTCGGTCTCACGACGAAAGCGAGCTCTGCAGGTCACCTGACCGCCGCTCCCACAGGGACCGGGCGGATACGGTGACCAGCAGCAGCTCGTCTGACCAGCACGGGACCGGGGTCACGTGCTCAGTCGAGCCGCTCGCCACAGGTGAGCGGCACGGCCAGGCCTGCAGATCGATCCCCACCGCGGGTTGGTGATCGGCTGCAGCCCCCCACGTACCGCTGGTCCTGCCAGCGAGCGGAAGGGGAGCGTCAGGTCTGTCTCTCGATCCCCGTCACGACGCCGCACGTGCCACGTATGGTCTTAGGACCAACCAGGACGTACGCGCAAGTGATTGGAGAGGCGACCGTCAGGGGGAGAGGGGGTAGCGTCAGTTCTGTCTCTCCGATACCTTCAACTTCCTCGGCATTTACGCCAGGAAGAGCGAGGTAGATAGAGTGATCGTGAGAGATGCGCCGCTCACGATCCCGTCACGACGCCGCACGTGCCAGGTTGGTCTTAGGACCACCCAGGACGTACGCGCAAGTGATTGGAGGCAACCGTCAGGGATCTGTTGCTGGTCCTTCTTCTGAAGGAGGAGGGTCCTGGGAGCTGCTCTTGTTGGAGGGACTGGACGGTCCTACTCCTCAAGACGCTGTAACTTCCGAGATTCAGAGTAACTTTACCCAGGTTATTGCACTGATTCGTCAGCACAACGACCGGGGGGAAGGATCGCCGCTCCCACCAGCAGAGCCCATGTCTCTGCTCGAGTCGTTTTGGGGCCCGAGAGGGAACCCAAACCGACGTGGGTATGCCGCGATCGGAGCTTGCCGATTCTGTCTTGAAACACCAGAGTCTCTCGTCTCCGGACAAGAAGGCTCTCTCAGTTCTGGCCGGTCGATCAAGCTACTTCCACCTCCTCTACTGCGACAGCGGCGTTTCTACGTGTCTTCGGACACCGTATTTAAATACTCCTTCGGTCCTCCTGAGAGGTTTCGACCTCGACGAGGACTGGAATGAGTCGGAGGACGGTATCGGCTCTCTCCTGTCAGGTGTCGATCAGCCCACCCAGACGACGTTCACAGTGGTGGAGGCAGACGCTTACCTACAGTGAGAGTTCGTAACCCTCCTCGGGAAAACGTTTTCTCCTGACGATACGTTTTCCCAGACTCTGAGAGGCCATCGCCGCAAGGCGATGGCTGCTCCTACTCTTCTCCAACTGCTAGTTCCACTGGGAAGGCAGCGAGTATCCAATTCCTCCCCCATTCCCCCCCCCTCTCTCCTTACGGCTACGAGGGAAAGGGGAAGGATCTACAGAGATTTCTCTGTAGGATCCCACGTTGGGGACTGCGCTACCAGGGGGGACCTTCGGGTCCTACCTGACGTAAGCCCCGGTCGTAAGCCCCGGTCGTTGAGGAGGGATCCTGCCCCATTCTCGATTTCTACGGGAATCGAGAGGACCACCAGCCGATATCGTTTGACGAATTCGGTGGGGGTTTCGCAGACTGCTTAGAATTCTACGGAATTTCTAGCGCATTCAGAGTGTTAGAGTTTCTTACGATCTCCAAACACTTAGGCGAGACCACGGTCCAAAGTGAGCGAGACGAGAATCCCCGATATGTTACACAATAATCGGGAACCTCGCCTATGCTCGAATTCCTGGAATTTCTAGCATTAGGAAGAAGACTGCTGCTGAAAGAAGACTATCTCACAGTAGGCGACCAACCTGGAATAGAGAAGAACGGACGGGAATATCCAGTTTGGCTGGAACTATCGTCTTAGTATTCTGTTCACCATTGAAGCTTTCCTTCGAGGAAGACTTCTCCTTCACTCTCTTTAATAGAGAACGAAGGTGGTCGATCTCCAATCCTTATTTTGTTTTCTTGAAGGAAAGAGTTTAGGATGGAGATCGTTGTTCAGAATCCTACAAATATACTACGTATATTAACCTCGCGACATGATTCTGCTAAGCAGTTGAATGGTCCGAGGGGTAGGCGCATATCCTGGTTATTCTACGGATTGCGACTTAGACGAAAAGTATTCTAATTGAACTGCAACCCGGGTTGCCTGCAACCTCCCAGGAGTTTCCAGTTTCAATTTTATATACTTATGGTGTTGTCACAACAACACCATTGTTCCGATACGTAATACAAACCCTCGGTCCTTTAACAATAGGAAGGTAACTAGCGGCAGCTGGGACGGTCGTAAGCTTCGAACAAAGGGAGAACGGTAGTTAACTGCTTGTCCGATCGTGCGCGCGCCGCGCGCCCGCGGGAAGGTGAAGAATCACTTTTGCTTTCGGCCGTGGTGTGACAGGACGTGTTCGTCATCGCTCTGCCCGCTATTTTCGTCGTGTGCTTTGGATGTTTACAATTCTCTGACTGGTTTGTTTGTGGTCTTGATTGAAATTGTAAGTACTCTTTTTTCATTTTTCATTGAAAGTGAATTTAATTATGGATCAAGAAGAGCTTTCGCCGCGCCCACCAGCTGCCCGTAGAGTGTGTCCCGGGCTGGAGGGGCGTAAATGCGGCGGATTTCGCTCTTATCCAGACATTGATCCACCCATGAATTGTGTTATCGGTGTCGGGGGCGAGAATGCTCCCGAGCCGAACCTTGTAATGTGTGTGTGAATTGGTCCGAGGCGCAGTGGGTGCTGTACGAGGGTAGGAAGAGGACGTAGACCGACCAAGGAGTCGTCGGAAAGCTCTCCAGCGACTCCTTTGGTGACAGATACCTCGTCATCCTTCCTGCCTCCAGCTCAGCCCCCACGATTTGCGCCTTCCCCTGCGGGGGGGGTTTCGGAGTCCTTCTCCTCACTCGATCCGTCGAGTGTGGAGGAGGGCGCCCGATACCCGGATGTTCAATTGTACTCGGGTCTTCCGTCCGCTCGGGGTGGCGTTCGTCCTCCCCCGGGCGCGAGGGTGCCCCTCTAACTGACCCGACTGTTCCTTTCCTCCCTCAGGTGTACCTTCTGTGAGTGACGACCTTGGACAGGTGTGGGCGTCGTTGGGACTGCAGGGCGCCCCTAGTATCCAGGGCTTGATTCAACGTCTGGCGGGGTCGGCAGTTGTAACTCATGGTGTAGTCACAACAACGACAAACACAATGTCCACACCAGCGTACGCCGCCCCTCCTCATGTAGTGTATACGCAACACATTGCGTCGGTGACACCCACGGCATCAATCCAGAAGCCGATTGCTGCCGTACCTAAGAGGGGCGTGCCGCGCCACCTGGATTTTATGTGCTGCCGACTCCCGGACTTTCGCTGTCCCAAAAGTTCGCCCCTGGATCTGCGCCCGTCCCCAATGATGAGTTTAGCTGTATCGGAGATGCCTGTGACGCCGGACTATGCTGCCGTACCTGCAGCTAATGTTGCTGGCCCAGCCGCTTGCGCCGCTCCTACGAAGCGCGCAGTGCGGGACGCTCATGCCGATGTTGCTGCTGGAGCTGGTCTGGTGGTCCTGGCTGGTGCTGGTCCTGCTGGTGCTGGTCCTGCGCTGGTCCTGCCGCTGCTGGTCCTGCTGGTGTTCCTGATGGTGCTGGTCCTGCTGTTGATGTCCCTGCCGCTCCTGCCGTGCCTGCCCTGCCCACGTCGCGTCTCGTCAAGGAGGTGCTGCACCGGTCTCAGGTCCTTCCGGACAGGATCAGTCGGGGCGTGTTGCTTTGGCAACTCCCTGGCCCGACTTTTCCGTGGATGGAAGACCTGACGTCTGTCCTGAGAGAGCTGACGAAGAAGAAGAAGAAGAAGAGGAAGGTGTCGTCGTCGTCTTCATCGTCTTCTTCGTCGTCTGTTGCCGCCTCTCCCCCTCTTCGACTTCTAAGGCTTCCAAGCCGAAGAAGAAGAAGCTGCCTCCTCCCCCCCTAAGAAGGCTCCTGCGGGACCTTCGAAGGGCCCGTCTCGCTCTGGCGTGACGGGAGGGGGTGCTTCTGCTGGTCCTCCTGTTCCCTCGGGAACAGGGTCCGTCTCTTCTTCTGAGAAGAAGAAGAAGACGGGGACCAAGGATGTGCTGGCTACTGCTGGTACATCCGCCGCCTGGTCTTGGTAGCACTGCTGCTAAGCCAGGTACAGGCTCCGACTTCTCGTTCGCGAGAAGGTCCGAGTGTACGGTCTCCTTCGGGCGACCGTGCCAGCTAAAGTCAAGACGCCTTGAGCTTTCGCTCACCGTCATGACCGAGGCACGGAGCAGAAGACTGTCGAGAATCGTCGCAAGTGGACTCTCGCCAGGCCAGCGGCCGCTCTCGTAGCGACCAGCCCGGTACCTCGGGCTGACGTGACGGTCTCTGACCGGCCACGGGTTGAGGCTGGGAAGAGGTCCCCTCGACCAACGGCACCAGCTTCGGCTGGTACCAGCGGTTTGACGTGCCGTGAGGACGCTCACCGGTCTCACCGCGAAAGCGAGCTCTGCAGATCACCTGACCGTCGCTCCCACAGGGACCGGACGGAGACGGTGGCCAGCAGCAGCTCGTCTGACGCACGGGATCGGGGTCGACGTACTCAGTCGAGCCGCTCGCCACAGGTGAGCGGCACGGCCAGGCCTGCAGATAGATCCCCACCGCGGGTTGGTGATCGGCTGCAGCCCCCCACGTACGCTGGTCCTGCCAGCGAGCGGGGGGGGGAGCGTCAGGTCTGTCTCTCCTATACCTTCAACTTCCTCGGGCTACACCGAGGAAAAGCGAGGTATCTAGGAGTGATCGTGAGATGTGCGCCGCTCACGATCCCGTCACCGATGCCGCACGCACCAGGCATGGTCTTAGGACCAGCCAGGTCGTACGCGCAAGTGCTGGAGGCGACCGTCAGGGGTCTGTTGCTGTTCCTCCTTCGGAAGGAGGAGGGTCTCGAGAGCTGCTCCTGTTGGAGGGACTGGACGGTCCTACTCCTCAGGACGCTGTGACTCCCGAGATCCAGAGGATCTTTGCCCAGGTTATTGCGCTGATTCGTCAGCACAACGACCTGGGGGAAGGATCGCCGCTACCACCATCTGAGCCCACGTCCCCGGCTCGAGTCATGTTGGGGCCCGAAGAGGGAACCCAAAATGACGGTGGGACTGCCGCGATCGGAGCTTGCAGACTCAGTCCTTGACCAGGTGGAGAATTTCGTCTCAGGACGAGAGGACTCACTTAAGTCAGGACGGTCTTCCAAGCTACTTCCTCCTCCTCTGCAGCGACAGCGGAAGTTCTACGTGCCATCAGTGGATCCAATACCGCCCAAACAGGTTAACCCGGAGCTAGCTAGGCTAACTCCAGGTGTGTCCCTGCAGCAGCTCCTGTCGGAGAACTTGTGGTTCTCGCAGCAGGAGGCACTGGGCCTGAAGCTACCGCGATGGCGGCTTTCCAGGCAGTCTCTTGGTTGGATCTGTGGTCCCTACAGTATCCAAGGTCGCGGCCGACTCCGGGGGTGCTGCCCTCGAAGAAGACCCCGACTTCAGGAGACTGTGCCAGTCTGGAGGTAGGGCCATCTCCTACCTCGCCCATCAGACGGCAAACCTGTGGGCCAAACTTGGTTCTCCGTCGTAGGGACGCTTGTCCTTACACGAGGTAGCCAAGGGGGCCGGAGCGTGAGGCGGTAAATGGACTCCGTAACGGACCAATGAAGAGTTCCTCCGCTCTCTTTCCCGGAGAGATGGTGGACGCTGCGGTGGAAAGACGGCGCACTGATGACAGTGACCGTCTGGTTCACCAGGCAGTTACGAAGGTTTCTGGGCAACCTCGTACAACGCGGCTAAGCCTAAGAGTTTAGCTAGCGCTTCCTCGGCTGCTAAGACGGCTGCTCCATCGAAGCCCGAGGAAAGACTCTTCCTGCTTCAACTTCTGGTAAAGGAGGCCGTAACCAGCCCTCCTCCCAGCCCTCCTTTCCTTTCCCCGAGGATGTGCTGGGAAGAAGTCGAAGCGAGGTGGAAAACGCTAGGACAGGCGTTCCCCCTCACCAGCTGCCGGAAGTGGGGGGGGGGGTGCCTAGCGAGCCATTGGGCAACTTGGCAGCGCTACGGTGCCGAGACCTGGATAGTAGACGTCCTTCGGGAGGGATATCTACTACCCTTCGAATCTCGACCACCCCTCACCTCCAACCCGGTCCATCTTCAGACTTATGTGCTGGGATCCTCAAAAAGGACGACGCTCTTCGGCAGGAGATCAAGACCATGCTGACCAAACGAGCTGTAGAAGTCGTAGTAGATCGGGTCACCGGGCTTTTACAAGCCGCCTTTTCTTAGTGGAAAAAAGGCATCGGGGGGCTGGCGTCCCTGGTGATAGATCTCTCTCCCCTGAACGATTTGTTCGCCAGACTCAGTTCAAGATGGAGACGGCACGCTTCCGTGCTGGACTCCATCAGGGGGAGAGAACGACTTCATGCTTTCGGGGGGGTTGACCTGAAGGATGCGTATTTTCAATACCCATCCATCAGTCCTCCAGAAAGTACCTCCGCTTCATCTTCGACGGGACGGTGTACCAATTCAGGGCACTTTGCTTCGGTCTCTCAACCGCCCCACAGGTGTTCACGAGAGTGTTCACGCTGGTGTCTGCTTGGGCCCATTCGCACGGGATACGTCTTCTGAGGTATCTCGACGATTGGCTGGTCCTGGCGAGCTCCCGCTCGCAGTTGCTGCAGGACAGGGATCGACTTCTAAAGTTTTGTCGCGATCTGGGGATCGTGATAAACTACGAGAAGTCCGATCTCGAACCCAAGCAGAAGATGAAGTACCTGGGTATGCTGATCGATACGGTAGCAGCTCAAGTCCGCCCCGCAGACTTGAGGATCAGCAAATTCAGGGAGGCAGCCGGCCGGTTCCTGTCTCGGCAGGAACAGGCAGCTCAGCAATGGCAAGTCGTGATCGGCCACCTGTCGTCACTCGAGAAGTTAGTTCCTCACGGACGTCTTCACCTGCGGTCTCTCCAGTGGAGACTAAGGAGAGTTGGTCACAGGTAAAGGATCCACCTTACTTACCCCGTGTCCATCACGGAGAAGGTGAGGCAGGACCTAGCCTGGTGGCTCGACGACAAGGAACCTCTTAAGAGGAGTGCCCTACGCACTCCCCCCAACCCCCCCCGGAGATGTCTGCTGTTCTCAGAGGCATCGACCGAGGGATGGGGCGCACACCTGGAGGAGTTGCTGGCTGCAGGTGTGTGGGACCATCACGACAAGCACCTTCACATCAATGTCCTGGAACTCAAGGCAGCGTTTTACGCTCTCCAAGAGTTCCAAGACCGCTTGATGGGACACTCGGTGGTATTGATGTGCGACAACACCACAGTAGTGGCATACGTCAACAAGCAGGGGGCCTAGTGTCTCTCCCGCTACACCAGTTGACTGTGCAGGTGCACGAGTGGGCCACGGCTCACTCGATAGAGCTGTCAGCACGCTACATTCCAGGCAAAGAGGAATGTAGTAGCGGACAAGCTTCAGCCGTCGGGATCAGGTAATAGGGACCGAGTGGTCCCTACACCCAGAAGTGGCGGAAAGGCTCTTCAACCTATGGGGGCGTCCGGTCATAGACCTGTTCGCCACGGCACAACAAAAAAACTTCAAGTTTTTTGCTCAGCTGTGCCGGACCCATGGGCAGCTGCAGAGGACGCTCTTCAACACCCCTGGGACAACCTCTTCGTCTACGCCTTCCTCCCTTTTGTCTGATTCGGAAAGTGATCAGCCGAGCGCTGGTCACTCCCAATCTCAGGATGATCCTGGTGGCTCCCAAACGACCTCAAGCCGTTTGGTATCCGGACCTGCTGCTCTTCTTGCAGAAGAACCGAGAGAGATGCCCCACTGGCACAACTTCTAGCCCAGCCCACCACGTAGAGCTGGTACCACCGAGCAGTCCAGTCCCTACAACTCACGGCTGGCTGTTATCCACCATCTCTTGCGAACGAGAGGCTTTTCTCGCAGCGCAGCAACAGAGATGGCTGGACACGTCAGACAGTCCTCTGCAGCTGTGTACCAGGGGAAGTGGGGCCCGTCTTTCTGTGGTTGGTGTCGTAGACGGGGTCTATCTCCTCTCAGAGCCACTCTTCAGCAGGTAGCGGATTTCCTCGTGTTTCTTCGCCGAGAGAAGCTCCTCTCAGTACCCACAGTTAAAGGATATAGAGCTGCACTGGCACTCGTCCTAAAACTGAGGGGACTGGACATCTCGAACTCGTTCGAGATCTCCTTGCTAATGAGAGCTTCGAAAGGTCTTGCCCACCCAGGGAGCTCAGGCCCCCTGAGTGGGATGTGACTCTCGTCCTTAGGAGTTTGACTCGAAGACCATCGAGCCACTCCGAGAGTCGTCAGACAGGGATCTGACCCTCAAGACCCTCTTCTTGCTGGCCCTGGCATCGGTGCGAGAGAGTAGGGGAACTTCATGTCTGTCCTTCAATGTTAAAACATTCCAGGGGCTGGGGATCTGTGACGCTCGATTTCGTCCCGAATTTCGTAGCTAAGACTCAGAATCCGTCGATCCCTGACGACAGGTTCGAGTCTTTCACAATCCCCTCCCTAATGGATTTCCACCGACAACGATACGGATGAGATGCTGCTTTGTCCTGTGAGGGCGCTACGGCGCTATCTGAAGAAAACTCGACACCTCAGGCCTGAGTGTCGACGCCTCTTCGTTAGCACTGGGGTTACCAAGAAAGAAGTATCCAAGAACACGCTTTCTTTCTGGCTGCGTGAGGTGATCAGGAGAGCTTACGAGGCTGATGGTAGTGACGACATCCGTACGCTCCGACCGAGAGCCCACGAAGTCAGAGGTATTGGACCCTCTTTGGCGTTTCGCAAGAACTTCTCCGTGGCGCAGGTCCCTGAAGGCAGGTGTCTGGGCACACCAGACTACCTTCACGTCCTTCTACCTTCGGGATATTGCCACAAGTCCTTGGATACTTTTTCCTTGGGACCTGTGGTGGCTGCTCAACACGTTGTGTAAGCTTACCCAGCACCCGAGCAGGCAGAACAGCATCGATTCCTGGTGTGACTGTAGGAATGAATGGTTGAATGAGAGTGCGACTGGCTTCTCTTCTCCATCTTTCTCTCTCTCTACCTGTTGGGCAGAGGGTCACGGTCGTCACCATGCTGGGAAGGAATCCGATGCAGGTAAGCTACTCAACCGAGCCCCAATCTATCCCTTTAGTTAGGGATAGAAGCAAATATCCTCCACTCCCTCCAACAAGGGGGAAGGAGTGGATGCCTACTTGAGACAAACCCATAACTTTATGTTGGCTCCTGTACAGGAACAAGTTCTTGCAATGCTGGTACGAAGAGATACGCTTGCCTCTCTCTTAGTACTTGGCTCAGAGGTCTGACCATTGATCCTGCGGTGCACACCCCGATCAATCGGACAGAGGTTTGGATCCCTCCCTTGCTCTTACGACCAGGGAGGCATTCCAAGGTTGGACGAACACCAGTCTGTTCACCAAAAAGACTCAGATTCCACCCACCAAGAAGTGAGTCTTCCTATTGTTAAAGGACCGAGGGTTTGTATTACGTATCGGAACAAATGACAATTTGTCGAAAATTGCATTTTTCCTAACTATACAAACCTGAGGTCCTTTACATATAGTCCCACCTCATACCACCCCTCACTCTGCAACTTTTTGCATGGGCCTAAAGCAAAAGTGATTCTTCACCGCCGCGGCGCGCACGATCGGACAAGCAGTTAACTACCGTTCTCCCCTTGTTCGAAGCTTACGACCGTCCCAGCTGCCGCTAGTTACCTTCCTATTGTTAAAGGACCTCAGGTTTGTATAGTTAGGAAAAATGCAATTTTCGACAAATTGTCATTTTAAGCTTTTATATTTACCGAAATTCGTTTCGCTTAAATATAATTGCTCGAGCATATCTTTTTATGCTCGGTGGTTCTAGCCGAACGCATTCCTTCGTGGAAAAGATTACTTGGCAACTCAGGATGACGAGTCAGCGACAGCTACTGCGTATTGAATTGCCCGAGGCATTTCAGTATCAGCTGCCGCTTTGAGATAGACGGTTGTTTATGTCTTTCTCACCTGCTTTGATTGAATAACAACCGTATCTCTGCCCAACAATCACGGACTTAAGTCTCTGATTAACGGGGATTCTCGCATACATGAATGACCATCTACTGCTGTGAAACGCTAGTATTCATCGTCTTCGGTATTGCGAGAATTTTAAACAGAGATATCTATTCGACTCTCATCTTTCTGTTTACCGCACGGTAACAGAATTCTGTAATAGTCTCTTGCTGCATCGTATCCCGATAATGCGAATGATTTTTGCGGAATCTGAGTTTGTCCTCAAAATATCTTGTATTCGGAGGTGTACAATTGTTCATCGTTCACCCCGGATTAGCAGATGTATTTGAAAGACATCGCCTCTACTCCCACACCTGCCACTGCTATACTTCCAAACGTTCAGCCATGAGAAGCAGTTCTTCAAGCGGCACTCCCCTGTGTTTCATTACTGAAGAACGCCCCGCTTTCATTGCACAACGGACAGCAATGAAATGGCGGTTAGCGTTTTCAGTCATTTGTAAGCACAGGTTTAGAATCTTGAGATTCCTTCTCTCGATTCAGCTGGAAGACGTAGGTTGCATTCATTTGCCTACCTTCGTCTCAACGTCACATAGTGTTGTTTCTCCTTAAGCTGAGATTCAACGTCTATGAGATTTTCTTGCCATCAGGGACCTCGGTCTTTGAAGGCAATTGACTTTCGCCTTTTGAGCTTATGCATTAGAGAATCATCGCCGCGCCGTCCAGCATCGGTGACTAACAAATATTTATTTGTTTGGTCTCTCAGCATAACTCTTTAAAGGGCGAAGGTCACGTGACTTACCGGATGCTTGGACAACTTGCCTCTACTGATTCCGAACCAGTCAGTCGGCAGCTGTCAGAGCGCCCGAGTCAGTTACGAACTATGCTGTGGACTTAGTTCGGTTGTTCCAGAGCAAATCATTACTTCGTCTTAATAGCTTGTCAGTATGAGTACTGTACATAACCAAAGTCGAGAAGAGGGATAGGT
>NC_087217.1:5424691-5569691 GCF_015104395.2 Macrobrachium nipponense
ACACATGCAATTAGTGCAACTTGAACTATCCCAACCACATTGGCCTTCTATTAGTAGTAGTAGTAGTTAGTAGTAGTAGTAGGAGGGAATTGTCCTTGAAACAGAGATTATCATCAGGTACATCCGGTTTTACTTCTTCTCTTTATGCTGTTTATTGCAACATGATTAGGTTTGATGGTAAAGGATTTGAAATAGGTTTAAGGGACCATCCTCTTGTTGTTGTTATTTTTTTTTTTTGTTTATTATACAAAATACAATAATTTTCCATATCTGGTTTTTAGAATATATATAATAACCTTCATCATCACGAAAAATTTAAATTTAAAGTTAATTTGAGCATAAACTTTTCGGGTTTATTAGCAAAATTATTATTTAAAAAAAAATTTAGGTAGCCGGTTTCCTAATCTAATAATTGAACATCAATTGTAATTGGAAATCGATACCGATAAAAACTACTTTATATACGGATAATTCTGTGAGAACAGAATTTTTATTTTTTATTTTTTTTTTTTTATGATTTTTTTTTGGTCTAAACTCCAAAAAAATCGTAAAAAAAAGGAAAGAAAGAAAAAAAAAAATTTGGCTCACCAATGGAATTACTGGGATTTTTCTTCCTCTTTCCAATGGAATATCTTTGCTCTCTAAAAATTGGATAATAAATAACCGAGTATGGGCTACCAACATGCGAATAAGTATTTTTTGTACATGAACTTCCCTGCCTCAGATATATACTTAGGCTTTAGGTCCTCTGACGGTCGCTTAAACAGAAAATTTCAAAACTCGCGGCACATACTCTACGGTAGGTCAGGTGATCTACCTTAACCCTCCACCCCGCCGCTGGGGAGGGCGGGTGTTAAAAATAGAACCAGTCCCCCTTTTCTTGTCAAAAAAAAAGGATTATTTTTCTTGTCGCCGGCTGGACGCACCCTGTTTGTTCAGATCCACTTACGATAGTTAAAAATTCGTTCTCGTTGCCGACGATTTGGATTTGGTGTGAAGTACCCTTTGGTTGTTGGCTTGGCAATAGATAAAGCTTTTGGCCTGTTTGACTTTTTGGATTTTTTTGGCTTTTTTTTTGGATTTCCTTCTTACATATCTATAATTCATGGATTGATTTTGAAAGTTTAAGAAAGAAAACCTAGTTTTATTTTAGGGTTTGTTCAGAATAAGGGAATGTAAACGTTAGGGGCTTCCTAAAAGCTTGCATTAGATCCTTCCACTCGTTAATGTGAGTCGTGTAGAGGGCCGGAAATGCTCGTTTATTAACCCTTGCAAATAGTTGGTGAGAATTTGGAATGAGGATGGTTGGAAGGCTCTCTCTTCTTATGTTGAGAACGGTTTAGAGAAGGATAGGGTGCGCAAAGGCTTCTTCAAAGAGTTCTAGTAGAATGCGAGGGTGAGTGAAGTTGACGCTGAGAATCCTGTAGTAAAGAATAGTTTTCCTTCTCCATTTCAAGCCCCTGGCTGCCCGCCCAGCTTTGAACCCGCAAGTTCGTTTTTCGGAAGTTGCTTCTGGGAGAGCCTCGATCAGGAGTAAGGAGAGCCTCGCTCGCTCTCGCACAAGGTAAGAGTGATGATAGTTGCAAGTGATCAGTGCCAGTGCCCCTAGTGCAGTGGATGGATGCGTCCTGACCGTCTTCAACTAACAGCTTCCAGGCCCATTAGACCTCTTCCAGACATCCGCCAGAACCCCAGTGGAAGGTAGGAAAGGTCGAAAAGCCGCAGGGAAGGTTAGGGAGAAACCCCCCCGGCCCACCGGTTCCGGCGTCCCCGTCGGCAGGTTCCTGTTGCTCGTTCCCAGGTCTGCCTTTGGATCGAACCAAGGCAAGGAGTTATTGCCCGCCAGTGCTTTATCTCGTCATCTTCGTCGCCTTCCTCCTCAGCGTAGATGGAGCGCATCGGAGTCGTCTCGCCCTCTCAAGAGGCCCTGGCAAGGATCCTTGCGCCCTTCCTTTCCAGCCCCCGAAATCCTTCGCGGAAGAGCCAGAAGTGGAACGCAAGAGAAACCAGATTTCGTCCGGTTAACGCTTCTCCTGTTCTCTCTCAGGGTACTTTCGTCCCCGTGTAAGAGGGAGTTTTAAGAGATCTCCCTGCGCGTATCCTGGCGGGTTCCTGCAGGCGCAAGATTTGCGGCTTTAGCGGAGTCCTATTTGCCGGGACTTCTCATCGGTCGGCAAGGACGCCATCAACTTCCGGTGAAGAAGTCTAAAAAACGTTTCCTTATCGGCTAAATCTCCTTTGGCTAGAAGAGCTTTTGTCTAGCCTGTTAGTAGGTAGGTTCAAAGAATTGCAGGCTTGAGCTTCGGGTGATTCTTTCTCCGAAGTTAGGAGGCTCTCCTCTCTTCCCAGCAAGAGTTTGTGAGCCATTGTAAGGCGTAAGGGAGGCCAGACAGGTCTCTCTCCATCAGGATTTCCGCTCCCTCTTCAGTTAGGCCCAAGCCAAGGCTTAGACAGGACGTCAAGAGCCTCGTTTTCGTCCAGGAGCGAAGGAAGAGTTTCTTTCGCCTGGTGGCCACTCTCCTTTTGACGGACGCTCGGCGCCTTAGTAGGCATCTAAGATCCTAGTAGGCGCCAAGAGCCTGGTAAGGGCGGTCAACGAAAGTTTTTCCTCCTTCCGTTAGATTCACTCCCGCTTGGTATAGGCCTCTCAGGGAGCCCTTGTAAGCGCCGGCGCTTCTGACAGGGATTTCATCTGTGGATGTTTTTCTCTTCCCCGTGGCAGGTGCGTCAGAGCCTGGCAGGCGTAGTGAGGAATGGACATGCTCCAAGAGCCCTAGCAGCGCAGTAGAGCCTGATAGGCGCTCTCCCTTATCCAAGACGCTCTTCTGGGGTGGAGTTAGAATCTGTTTTCCGCACGTCGGGTCCTCCCACTTGTAGGCCGCTCTCCTCCTAGTAGGGCGGCTCCCTCCCAAGTAGGCGCTCGTCCTAGCAGGCGCTCACCAAGTAGGCTCTCTCCTGGGAGGCGCTCTCAAATAAGTAGGGCGCTCTCCTAGTAGGTGCGCTCGTCCAACTAGGCGCTCTCCCTTACCTAGTAGGGCTCCTCTCCTGGGAGGTGCGCCTCTCTAACAGTAGGCGCTCTCCTGGTATAGGCGCTCTCCTGGTAGGCGGTCCCCGTGTAAGCGCTCTCCGGTGGTTTTTTCTTCCAGTAGGGGGCGCCTCGCCGCTTAGTAGGCGCTCTCCGAACAGGGCTCTCTCCAAGGATTAGCTCTCCTCCGGGCCGAGTAGAGCTTTCTAGACGTCATTTCTTCGGTAGAATTTGTTGTGGCTTGAGTTCGGAGGAAAGATTTGCCCAAAGGAATGCTTCGGTTTCTTCGTTAAATAAGAGAACTTACAGACCTCCTCTTGCAAGATTTTGGGGAGTCCTCTTTCGGCCGTTGACTCCTCCCGTTCTCCTCCTTCCTTATTTTCAATTTCAACTACCGATACCGGCTAATAAGTCTTCAGTCCGTTAAAATGAATGAACCTACAGTGTCTATGAATAAGGCTCTGAAGAACTTTGACGACTGGTTGCTTTTCAAAAGAAGAGAAGGGCAATACAGTTTTTTCTTTTGTTCCCCCGTCCAAGCTTTGACGGTAAATGATGGGGTTCTGGTACGAGTCAGGAGAGGCCCTTCTTGGGTCTAACCGCTTACCCTCTTCTGCAGACTCGGACTTCTCTTCGTTGGTCGATTTCCGCACGTCGCTCTGGCGCTGAAGTTCTGCGAAGACGCTCCCCCGTGGGGTAATGAGCGCGGTTTGGGATCACCTTCTGTCAAGGGAATGTTCCGAGTCTTAGAAGTTTTTTGTTTAACTTTTCCTTGTGACTGGACCCTGGGAGTGTTGGTGCTAAGAGGAGGAACTTCAAGGAGCAAGACACTCTTTCGCCTGAAGACCTCCGCACGCAGTTGTCTGTCTTGCATGGACAAGGCAGTTGAGAGACGGTTCCCGGGGTGGAATTGGCATTTCACTTTTTTGGTGCAAGGAGTTGGTAAAGAACGAGGCCTGTTTTCTGCTTTTTTCCTTACCAATGGCGGGTTTTCTCCACGCACAGAGAGCGTCCTTGCTGTATTCTAAAGAACAGCTTTCCCCCGCAACTCCTTCCCCAAGAAGACTGATTAACTATATCTCCAGCTCGTTATCAGCAAAACAGGCGACGCAGGATATGCTGCGTCGCTCGGGCCTAGAATTCGAAACCTACGTTTTCAAGCAGAAGAACGAAGAAAGAGGCTCAAAGTAGGCAAGAACCCTTTCGGGAGGAGGACCTTCGTCTCGCTCTTCTTCCTCCAGAGGTTTCGAGACCACCTAGAAGGAGGAAGGCCCTCCTGCCCCGGTCTATTATGGGCCCGAAGAAATAGTTTCGGGGGAGGGTCCTCCAGACAACTGTGGGTTGCCAAGACTTCTGAACTTTGTTGCGAATGTCCCTGGCGCGAAAGGGTGGCGGTACAACTGGTCCCTCGCGATCATCAAAGGAGGGGGATAACCTCATTCCCGTTTATTTCTAGACCACCCTTGACCACCCATCCAAGGGCACTGGTGGCCAAATACAAAGACCCCACTAATGAATCAAGCCCTCCGCTCTAGCGGTAGAGCTGATGTTATAGAAATATGGCAATAGAAGATGGTTCATGGACCCCGCTTTCAGCGGGGTTTCTACAACCGTCTGGTTCCTTTCGTTCCCAAGAACTCAGGAGGATGGAGACCCGGATTTCTGGACGTAAGCGCCCTGAATGTCTTTGTGAAGAAGAGGAAGTTTCGGCTATGGAGACGACGTCATCAGTCCCCTTAGCAGCTCTTCGTCCCGGGGACTGGATGGTTGTCGCTGGTGGCCTTCAGGACCTCTGTACTTCTCATGTGCCGATCCGATCCTTCTTCTCGGCAAAATAATCTCCATATTTCAATGTGGGGAAGGGAACGTTTTTCAGTTGCAGGGCCCTATGCTTCGTGGCCTTTTCCACTGGCCCCCCAAGTATTCACAGGACTGAATTGAAAGAACGTTGCCCAGTGGCTTTCATCCTCGAGGGAGTGAGGATTTGTCCCTCTCCTTGGACCGATTGGCTTATCAGGGCCAAACTTCCAAGGAGAAATGTCTGGAGGTAACTTACGAGTGACGTTGGAGCAATCTAAGCAGCTTCTTCTCTGGGTTTTGCTAGTGAATTTTCGAGAAGTCACAGCTAATCCCCAGTCAAGAGCGTACTTCTGTGGGGATTTCTTGATGGCTTCTCAGGTTTTTCGGGCGTAATCCGTCCCCCAGTTGAGGATAACCCGAGGTTTTGGAGAAGGTAGCAATCTTTCTAGAGAAAATAGATGTATGCACAGCGGGGCGGGAGTGGATGAGTCTTTTGGGTTGGGGAACAGTTCTCCTCGCTGGTAGCAAATTCGTTTTTTTCTTCTATGGAAGGAGGTTGCACCTCAGACCCCGCTACAGTTCTTCCCTGACGAGGAACTGGGAATCGGGGGTAAGTTCCTCAAGGTCTGCAACTTTGGCGTTCAAGATTTCGCAAGGAGATAAACAGGAGGGATCTACGTTGTGGCTAAGAACCCTCTATTGTTCAAGGAACGGCCTTTCCTTGCAGGTTCGGACCCCAACCTAGTGTTGTTTATGCAGAACTCTTTTTCGGACAAAGGTTGGGGGAGCTACTCTCAGGGTCGAAGAAGAAGTGTCAGGCAACCTTGGATGGGGGATCAGGTGTCCTGGCCACATCAACAAGAAGGAGGCTAACAGCGATTTGGGTTAGCTCTCAAGACCTTCGAACCCCTCGTAAAAGGGAAATATGTTCAGATCAACTCCGACAAACCACTACAGCCCTGGCTTACATTCGTAAACAGGGGGGGGACTCACTCCTTTCTCCCTGTACGAGACAGCGCGATCGGGGGGGGGCTTCCACCTCTTGTGGTCAGAGGAAAAGGAACATAAGGCTTCCTCACCATGTTCGTACAGGGAGAAAGAAATGTCAGAGGCGGATTCTGCTAAGCAGAAGGAATCAAGTCCCTTCCCTCAGAGTGGGTCTCTTGCCCGCGTGGAAACGTATTGGCCCAGGAATCTTGTGGGGAGACGTGGGGTGCAGGCCCCATCTCGAATCTATTTGCGACCTCCAGGAATGCGCGGATTGGTCTATACTGCTCCCCCTATTGGCATACCCCAATAAGGCAAAGTTGGCAATAGATATGCATTTCCTTGATGGATTGGAGGAATCTGGATCTTTACGCGTTCCCTGCCTTTCAAGATTATAGGGGAAACGTTAAGGAAATTCGGCAAGCGTCAGAGGGGAACAATGGATGAACGTTGATAGCTTCCGTTCTGGCCCACCGCCCACGACTGGTTCACAGAGGTAACTGGAATGGTCTGGTGGATGTCCCTCAAGATCCCTACCTTCTAAGAGTCGATCTGGCTCAAAACAGCCCCACTTCGACAGGTTTTCACGAAAAACCTCCCCGCTCTCAGTCTGACTGGATTCAGACTATCAAAGGAGTCTCGTCAGAAGCTAAGGGCTTTTTCGGCAAAGTACTGGCAAAGGGCTATTGCCAATGCCACGTAGACCTTTCCACATCTAGAGTCCTACCAGTCGAAGTGGGAAAGTGGATTGTTTTTTTCGACGCTGGGTGCAGGACTTCATAAAGTTTCCTTCCTCCTCCAGTACCTCTGTGACTCAGAGTTGCAGATTTCCTTATCTTCCTGAGGGAAAAATGCGGGTTTGGTTTTTGTCTCCGACCATCCAATGGGATACAGGCGCATGCTTTCCCTCAGTTTTTTTCGTCATATAGGATTTAAACGATATGCCTGAGGACAATGGACCTCCTCCATGATTTAATCAGATCGTTTGCAAACGGTTTTAAAAGAAACCTCCTCCGTTAGTGCCTGAGCTGGAATCTTGATGTCCGTGCTGCTCTTCCTGCTGGTCCTCAAGGTTTCGAACCTCCCCATGCTGCTTCGTTTCCAGAGTACCTTTCGATGGAAGCTCCTTTTTCTCTGTGCGTTAGCGTCATCGAAGAGGGTCAGCGAGCTGCAGGCTCTAGAAAAGGTGAGGTAGGTTTCCAAAGGAGGCTCCGCTGGTTTTTGCTCTTTTCTTCCGCTTTCCCTATCCAAGCAATGAAAACCCTTCTTCGCCTGTGGCCCAGGATCTTTCGCAAATCAAAAGTCTTGATCCTCCTTAGTTGGGTGTACAGAAGAGGAGCAGTATCTCTTTGGCCCGTTGGAAGAAGCCTGAAATATTATCTTCAGAGGAATAAAAGACTTGCCGCTAATGAGAGCAATCTCTGGTGCTCGGTTTAAGGGACCCGGTTTTCCCAGTTGGCCCTTTATCTAAAAATGCCACTCTCATTCGTTTATCAGGAATATTAATTATCAAAGAATCAAGCCCACACTTCTTGCTAATCAGCAACAGTTTTAACCTTCTGAAAGTCAAGGAGGCGCACGAAGTACCGGCCATCGCGACGTCTTTGGGCTTTCAAGAAGAATTTGTTTTTCATTACAAAACCTTATTGCAAGGCCACGTTTTTGGATGGTGGTGAATCAGTCTTCTCTAATCAAACTACCTAATGGGACGGTATGCTATTACGTATGATAAGTTTTTGGGTTTTTGGGCTTAGGGCCCAGTTACGTATCGGCGGATTTCAGTGCTGGGGCGCAGGGAGCTGAAACACATCCTTTTTCAACTCCATTTTTTTTCCCCTTGTTAGTTTTAAGTTTGAGTTTTTTGGTTGTACGGGAAGGGAGGTTTGCAGAGGCAGCTCCTTCTTTCGTATACTAATGTTAGTATTTGGTTAGGGTGATCGGTTGTGCTTGGGAGGCTCCTTGCAATTGGTAGTGATAGGCTCTGGCATGTAAGCGTGTTGATCCCCATTGACCATATCCTGCTTGGATTCTGCCAAGTAAGTGGACGTCAGTTTCCCAGTTGGTTAGATCCCAAAGAGTTTCTTCAGCCATAGGTCACGCCCTCGCCTGTAGACTTCTTTAAGGCAACGCAGGACTAATAGACAGTAACTATTCAATGTCTTCTGGCCTAAAATCGAGGTAAGAAACCCAGAGGTTTGATATTTGTTATTCCTTTTAACATGTGTTGTCCCCCACTTTCTAAAGTTAAGTCTTTGTGTCCTCTTTCCTCCACCAAGGGTTGTCCAATCAGCTAAGTTATATCTGGCAGGGAAGTTCATGTACAAAATGATATTGTTAGTATACAATAAAGTTTTGTACATACTTACCTGGCAGATATATACGATTGATGGCCCGCCCAGCCTCCCCCTCAGAGACAGGTGAAGAAAATAACCTGACAAGAAAGGGGGACTGTTCTTACAACCCACCCGCCTCCCAGCGGCGGGTAAGGTAAGTCACCTGACCCTACCGGTAGCGTTGCCTGCGAGTTTTGAATTTTCTGTCGTGACGTCAGAGACCTAAGCTAAGTATATATCTGCCAGGTAAGTATGTACAAAAACTTTATTGTATACTAACAATATCATGTTTTTGAGTTATGAGCGCCCAAAGATTTGCTATGTAAATTTTTGCTTTTTTCTTTGAAAAGTCAAAACAGCATTATTATAATGACTTTATTTGTACTTTTATAGTTGATATCTACATCAAGGATCCTGGTCCTCCCCCTAAAAGTGGTATTAATACCCTAAGTGTGACACGAGACAATGATGTTGACGGCGTGACATGAGACAATGAGGGAGCTGATAACAATGAATTTTTGTGTTTTTCTTTCAGCACACTCCTGGCCTTTGCTAATTTTGTTAGCCTTAGTTGCTTAGTAGCCTTCTTGATCTTAATTAACTTCAGCATTGCTATAAGTTCACTAGGAAGTTATAAAAACAAAGTAAACAGCAAGTAAACAAACGCATGTGCATGCAACCACTTTGACATCGGTGGAGTAACTGAGTTGTTCTCTTGAGTGACTGAGTCTCACCTAAAACTGTCCAGAGCTCTCACACTACCTTTTATCGCTGCCAGACGTATGAGAATTTCAAAACAAATCTGAAAAAATCGCTGTATATATGCAAAAATAAACACACTTAAGACAATTCTGTCAAACTCAGTCATACAGACGAAGCAGTTATGATGACATCATCATTTAAAAACCGCTATATCTTCATTATTTGTTTCAACAATTGGCTGAAACTTCTAGAAAGCATGTACGGCATGTTTCTGCATAGTAGGTAGAAATAATAACTATATTTTATAATAACTTTATTTTTTATTTTTTCAAGTTGATAAGTCATCCGCTATGGCGGATGGTCCCCTTAAGTTAAACAAAATTTCAGATGCTTTACTCTCTAAGGGCCATTTCAGTTTACATATGCTTTTGTTTTAAAAGGATAAGTTATCTAAAAGAGTTTGTCGTCAGCAGTGTGTGACACCTCACAGAACTTAGCTATTTCAGCTGATTTATTTTTCAAATGTTGAACACCAGTGGTTTTACTATATTTTTGATTAACTGTCAAATTCATTGGTCCAGTGTTTGTGATTTTGAAATTAACACCAATGGGTTTAATTTATTTTTTTTAAACATCTTAACTTACCTGGTAGCTATATATATATATATAACTACCAGGTAAGTATGTTCAAAAATTTATTTTAATATGAAAATATCATGTTTATATTGTTCCACTTTTTGTAAAATAAGTCTGCCATTTGTTAAGAATATGGATTTCATTGGTTATATTTGGCCTAAGCAGCAATTCAGCATATTTCATATGTGGAAGAAATATTGAATTATTTTGTAAGAAGATATTTAGGTCAGCAGTTCTTCCAGCATCCACTTGTAACACCATTATCATTAACTCAGCAGAAAGAGGCACATTATTTACAGCGTATGATTTTTTTCTCTACAGGTATTTATGGAGCTGGCTGCCTAATGACTGAAGGCTGCCGAGGTGAGGGTGGATACCTTGTGAATTCAGAGGGTGAGAGGTTCATGGAAAGATTTGCACCAGTTGCTAAAGATTTAGCGTCACGAGATGTGGTATCCAGATCAATGACAATTGAGATTCGCGAGGGACGAGGTTGTGGTCCTGAGAAAGATCATGTTTACTTACAGGTAAGATATTTCTTGAAAAAATAGTGAAAATAATTTTTAACTTGAAAAAGTCAGTATTTGCAAAGACTTGATACCTTGCGGTAAGGGTGTAAGAATACTACCACCGTAGGTCCTGCATGCGTAAAAGGTGACTAAAAGTACAGCTGCTTCTGTGCAGTCTTACTTTTTAGTAAAAGGCTAGGTTCACTGACGATAACTGGAACTAGAGAGATAAGAAATGTGTATAAGCTTCATTACTGTGGGTGATGACAGGGAAGAAATGGAGTCGAAATTATAGTAAGTAACAACTGAAAGAAAAAAGTGGTAGAAGTAAAGAGAGTGAATGATAGGCTTTTAAAGATCCCAATACTAATAGGGGAGAAAGTAGTAAATATAATACCAGTATACGCTCCTCAGATGTACCAAGAGCAAGAGAACGGAATAGTATTTAGACAAGAGTTTGAGGCTGTCATTAGAACAGTAGGGAGATTGAAAAACTAATAATAGGAGCTCATGTGAATGGTAGGGTAGAAAAGAGAAGACATGGGTATGATGAGGTTTACGGAGGCCGTTGGTTGAATTAGAAATGAAGATAGGGATTATATATTGGTTTCAGAAGTTTGATAAGTACTTGATAACAAGTGAAAGTGGAGGAGTGCAAAGCCAAATAGTAAATTACATCCTGGTTAGAGGAGCCAACAAAAGCAATTTGACGAACTGCAAAATGATCTTGGAGAAGTATGTGTTAAAGAACATAGGTTGGTGGTGATGGATTTGAAAATGAGAGGGAGGAAACCTAAAAAAGAAAGAGGAGATCCAGAATTAAGATTTGGGAACTAAAAGGAGAAAAAAGGGGGACCAATTTAGGAGGACTGTGAGAGAGAGAGGTCTGGAAATAGGGAATGTAGAAGTGTGGGAAGCTGAGGAACGGGCATGAAGAACCAGTGGATATGGATTGTTGAGAGGAGAAAATTGGTGGTGGAATGGAAAGGAGCAAGAATTAATGAAAAGAAAATAAAAAAGCATTTAAGAACTGAAAAGTAAGGAATGCACAGCGTGCAGAGGAACTGTACAGAGAAGGGGAAAGAGATGCGAGGAGGAGGGTAGGTATGGCTATTGGAAGAGTGGCAGAGCAGTTGAATGAAAGACTAGGAACAAGAGAGGGAGAAAAGGATATCTATAAGATTTCAAATTTGAGGAAAAGACAGACAGGATTTAGGTAAATTGGGTGTGATGAAGGTTAGAGATGGAAATATATTGCATAGGGATGAAGACAATGAGAAGCGATGGAGAGAGTATTTTGAACATTTAAATACTGAAAATATGAGAGAGTGGAGATATCTGGGAGAAGCACAGAGGGGGGAGGGACCAGTGGTGGAGATACAGGAGAGAGAAGTGAAGAGAGCATAAAGTAAAATGAAGAATGGTAAAGTACCAGGTCCATCAGAGTTCCGAATTGAAATGACCAAATTACTAGGTACATAGTGAGATAGCTACAGAAAAAGAGGCTGGAGCTTTATTGTGCATTTATAGACCTAGAGAAAGCATATGATAGAATCCCAAGAGAAGTGATGTTTTTGTGTTTGAGGAAGAGGAAAGTCCCAGAAAGTTAGTTAGGTTGGTTGAGATGATATATCAGAGAACGAATACAAAAGTAATAACAGCAGTTGGGGTAACAGAAAACTAAAATTAGTGTTGGATTACATAAGGTATCAGCATTAAGCTTTTTTTTTTTGGTTTGTGCTGGTCACTGACTGAAAAGGTCAGGAATGAAGCACTGTGGTGATTACCGCTGAATATGAGGAGGACTTTACAGGGAAGTGCTGGAGAGTGGCAGGAGTCTTTATAGAGGGGTGGCTTAAAGGTGAATGTAAATAAAACAGAGGTTTTAGTGAGCAGTAGAGAAGATAGACAGAATGGTAATACAAGAAAGAAGAGGCTCGATTATAAAGTGAGCAGAAAAGTTTAATTACTTTGGATCTACTTTAAGCCAAGAGGGAGGATGTGAGGCTGAAGTTGACTGTAGGAGAAAAAGCAGCACGGGGGAAGTGGAGAGATGTAGCTGGAGTAGTATGTGATAAGAAAATATCAATCAAAGTAAAAGTCGAAGATTTACATCACAGCGATAAAACCAGTGGTAATGTACGGACCAGAAACATGCGCTCTAAGAGAGAAAAAAAAAAGGGGAATTAAAGCTTGAGAGAACAGAGATGAGATTGCCAAGATGAATTATGGGAATATTGCTGGTTGAGAGATTGGAAATTGATGATATAAGAAGGAGAGCAGGCTTAGTAAAGATTTCAAGAGGTGAAAGAGAGTAATGATTGAGATGGTAAGGGCTTATGTTAAGGATGGATGAGGAGGGAGTGGAGAGAGCTTGGGAAGAACCTGTTAGAGGAAGAAGATTGAGAGGGAGACAGAGAATTAGATGGCGAGATAAAGTGAAGGAAGATAATGGAGAGAAGGGGTTTGGTGAAGGATGAGGCCTTTAATAGAAGGCAGTGGAGAAGGCGCATCAGGCAACCAACCCCTTAATGTAGGGATAACAGTGGGAAAGATGATTTGCAAAGACTTGAGACTAATGAACTAAGTAACAAACAAAATTGGAATAAAAATTTTTATGTAGTTTTTGTAAAGAAAATTTGGGGTAAAGCATGAATTGGGTAACACTATGAATTACCATTAAATTTTTGTTCATATGTTTTTTTATATATATTTTCAGCTTCATCACCTTCCTCCTGAGCAGTTAGCTCAACGATTGCCCGGTATCTCTGAGACTGCCATGATTTTTGCAGGAGTTGACGTAACTCGTGAACCCATCCCTGTCTTGCCTACTGTCCATTACAATATGGGCGGTGTTCAGACCAACTACAAAGGACAGGCAAGTAATTCAGTATAACTTCTCAGTTTGTTTAAAAAACCTTCAACTTTGTGGTTGTCTTGCCTCTTATTTTTGTTTTTGTTTTTAATACAACCCTAAGCTTCATATCTCTCTCTCTCTCTCTCTCTCTCTCTCTCTCTCTCTCTCTCTCTCTCTCTCTCTCTCTCTCTCTCTCTCTCTCTCTCTCTCTCTCTCTCTCTCTCTCTCTCTCTTATATTACTAATAAGTTGTTTTGTTGGGCAGGTAATCACATACGATGGAGTGGAGGATAAGGTTATCCCTGGATTGTATGCTGCAGGTGAAGCTGCATGTGCATCTGTTCATGGTGCTAACCGTCTGGGAGCAAACTCTCTTCTTGACCTGGTGGTATTTGGCCGTGCTTGTGCTCACACCATTGCTGAGGAGAATAAGCCAGGGGAAACCATTGGTGAACTATCAGCTGTAAGTTTTACATTTTCAATAACCTGTTTCATGTAGCAGTTAAAGTTTCATATTTCATGTTCTGAAATTTAATGATTTGAGAACATAAGTCATTGATTTATTTTAGGTGATAATTTTCTTTTGAATTTTTAGTGTTCTAGAATTATGACAGAAGAGGTATATAGTACAAGATTGACATTGCTTTCATATTAAAAGATATATTTTTTTATACATTGACTCTAATGGTAATAGGTTGAAAGTAAACATTTTTAGCAGAAAATAGCTGCAATAGATATTCTGAATAAATTCCATATGTCCGAGTATGGTTGGGATAGTAAGACTGGAATACTTCTGCTTATTAAAATTAAGGCATTTATTTTTTCATTTTTTGACATTTATCGGGTACAGCATTTAGGGAGAAAGGGAAGATATTGATCTTTTTGAGGTTTAGTAAATGTAGCATAACAAAATCAGACTAAAAATGTGTAGGCGTGTATTATTAATGACTATATTAGGAGAAATATATCTTTGAAAAGCAAAATATTCCTCATATCTATAGACCTCTCTTTCTGTGGGCATAAACCCAACCTTGTAATGGAGCTACTTGAATTGAAAAGTTTACAAACAATTTATATGTTTTGTAAATGATGTAGTTTGGTTATAGCATTATTTTGTTTCAGAATGCTGGTGAAGCATCAGTTGCCAACATTGATCGTATTAGGTTTGCGAAGGGCAATGTTTCAACAGCTGAGCTTAGGTTAGCCATGCAGAAGACCATGCAGAACCATGCTGCAGTTTTCCGCACGGGTGAAGTTCTCTCTGAAGGGTGTGAAAAGATGTCAGCATTGTGGTCAAAGATGGATGACATTAAGGTATGTAATTGCAAGGTTTCAGGTAGTAACACCAATTTTTTTGTTTTTTTTTAGATAAAATTTGGCTATAGTTCTGGACTTATGACCAGGTTGTGGGTTTGATCATTTAAAGCATTATGATAACTGTATATTGCATATGGAAATAGATTGCATATGGTGTGTATAGCTGCATAAATATGCATATTTGACTATTCATTTTTTAGTATTATATAAAGAATTTCTTAATTTTAGAGCTGAATAGTTCCTTTTGAAGTGGCATAGTGATTTTGTGTAATACAGTTTTGAAGAAATTTTGGTAAATACGTATACTGTTTCCATTTTAGGATATGTGTGATATGTGACCAGTTTTATTAATTTAGGTTATGTTTTCAGCTTGCTGATCGAGGCATGGTTTGGAATACAGATTTAGTAGAGACACTTGAGCTTCAGAATTTGATGGTAAATGCTATTCAGACAATGTTTTCAGCAGAAGCTCGCAAAGAATCCCGAGGTGCTCATGCACGAGAAGATTTCAAGGTATGTTATGTGTGAAAGAAAAGGCATGCGGATGCAGGAAAATTTTCTTAAATTGCTTAGATTTTGATGAATGAGATTACAGTTTCATCATTATTGTAAGATATTGGTAAAGAAAGTTTTAGCCTGAAGTTATTGCAGTCATTTCAAATTCAAATAGATTGCAATGGCTTTAGGATTATGGAATTCATCATTTTACAGTATTTGAGACCACAGAATCACAAAGCTTAGACTTAAAACTTGCTTGAATGTTTCATTCTTGAATCTTATGAAAACTTTAACAAGTAGAAAAAATTGAACATCCAAGAAAGAAAAGATTAATGTGGAAAGAAATGAATTGGGCCTGAAGGTCTGATGCAAAACCCTTTACAGTGCCCACCAGGCTTTACACGTTTCCACATTTTTGCGGTCCACTTTGTCGCAGATTTTTGTGGAACACAACCTTCACTTTTCCATAGGGAACTTTCTCCAATTTGTGGATTTCTTCTATGAACCAGATATTGAGAATTATTAAGATTTTTTTTTTTTTTTTGTTGCAAAGCAACATTTTTTATTCACTAATACTGTATTTTTTCCTATTATGTTTGTGACTAAGTAGTACCAATTTTTAGGATAAAAATGATTTACATCGCACTTGTAATGTAGTTATGCATATATTAAGCTCATTCCAGGTTGGGCCCCATACTGAGCATAAAGGCCCTCATACACTGAACGATTGTATGAACGACTGTTGTTATTGACAAACGCACACACTATTCAGATAGTATGAATGATCTCTGCACTGATTTCAGTCTGAACAAAGATTTTGTCTTGGGAAGACATGGCATCCTCTCTAGAACAAATGTGAGTGAAAGCTTTCTATCGGCAGACAAGCACATACATTGACATTGAATGACCTGTGTATGACAGACTTCAGTCGCAAGCCAGCAACCTGGTCCTGACAAGATTCCCGCTGAGATCATTCAGACTTGAAGCTCCTCCTACTTTTGCATTCAGACAAGCCCATAGACAGTGTTTTTGCCGAACGATACAGACATTCGTTCAGTCTATGGGGCCCTTAAGAGCATGACTCTCTCTCTCTCTCTCTCTCTCTCTCTCTCTCTCTCTCTCTCTCTCTCTCTCTCTCTCTCTCTCTCTATGAAAAATTTTACAGTAATATCATTCCAAATACATCTTACATTACCTTAGAGAGAGAGAGAGAGAGAGAGAGAGAGAGAGAGAGTTACAAGGGTTAGGATATCTCAAAGACTTGGTAGTCAATCCGAGGAGACACTGTGTGCTCACTCATCTCTAGGAGCAGGTTTTTCTGTTCATTCACAGTGGCCTAATGGTTTTGTCTAACTTACTTTTACACACACACACACACACACACACCACACACAGAGGCTAGTACACCTATTATGCTCAGCCCGGGCCCCAACCTGGAATGAGCCTACTAGATACACAGTGGACCCCCTCATATTTGTGCTCTCCGGATTTGCAGACTCACGCATTCACGGATTTCACTTGGGAACATTTCCCCCCATTATTCGCAGAAAATTCACCTATTCACAGTATTTTTTATGAGAAATGTCCAGAAATTCCTGTTTTTTTGTTTTTTTTATCAATTTCATCTTAAAATGCATTTTTTGTATTAAAACTTTTAAAAAATCCAAGTATGAAAATTTTTAATGTTTTTTTTTGGGTTTTAACTAACAAAATAGGCTGTTTCCAGTATTTTTATAGGTGTTCCAACTATTCACAGACCAACTTTGGGGGGGGGGGGGGGGGTTGTGGTGTTTGGTACACATCCCCTGCAAATACGGGGGGACCACAGTAGAACTGAAAACTATAAGTGGGGTAAATCATTATCATAAAAAACCGTATTTAGTCACAAACACAATATGAAAAATACTGTAATTAGTGAATAAGAGTGTTATAAAAAAAATCTATTTAGTGATATATAATTTTAAAAGGTTTAATATTTCAATGCCATGAGAGAAAATAGCGTATGTATACAGTACAGGGGTAACTTCATTAGTTGTCAAATGTTCTGTAAGACAGATTTATTTAATTTTTATTAATGATTTATTTAATTTGTATTATTGATATTTTGCTGTTTACACTATTATTTTAAAATAATTAAATCATTGTTATAAGCATTTTAGGCATTATATATACTCAAGAGTAAATTGTAATGGGTAATCTAAGATATCTTTGGATGGTTTGGGATGATGGTTTAGGGTGTGTTTTTTTCTAATTTTATTTCTTTTCTATTGAAATGTTTTAGTATGATAATTTCAGGTAATTTTTGTTTGAACTATCATATTAAGCAGTGAAATTTTAAAATACACAATTATAAGCATTTTAGTTTTAAGGGATTGTGGGTTTGGCAGTTACAAGCCAGTTATTTTTAGAGGGGATATTTGCATTTCTGTATCAGGTTCCTAGATCCTATTCCTGTGTAAAAGTGGGGAAGCATTGTAGTGTATTGCCCGAAGTGTTCCAGTGCATAACTGGTACAACCTTTAGTCTCTCCTCAGCTAAGTTTTGTTGACATGGACCAGTACATTAATGGTTGAAATACAGAACCCACAATAAACTTCCAATTTTTTAGACTGCCCTATTTTGAGTGAAGAGAAAATCTTGAAAGTAGGAGACAAATCTTGAAGAAATTCAGAATCTTCAGTATTTTTACTTTATCTACTTAAAAAGTTTTAACTTTGACTGGCCAAGCTAAAATATATATATATATATATATATATATACTATATATATATATATATATATATACATACATACATACATCATACATACATACTACATACATACATACTACATACATCATCATACACATACATACATACTCACATCATACATACATACATATATATATATATATATATATATATATATATATATATATATATATAATGTATATATATATATACTATCACTACGACTGGGCAAACTTTAATTTTGCCCAAGATATGCAAACGGTCTTAGTATAAGAAAAATATTCTAAAAACTTTTCTATACCTTCTATGCAAAGATGAAAGTGAAAATTTCCAACCTTCTAAGGGGGCCTCTTTTCTTAGACACTTGTAAAGATATGCTAATTTTACCAAGTTGTAGATGTTTTTTCTATTAATCTTTTGTATTTTATTTTGTAAAAGATTATAATTAAAGCTCACACATTATCATAACAGATAAGAACTAAAATCAATAACAGATTCTGAGTATGTTCATGACAAAATATTTGAGATGTACTGAAAGAAATGCACTACCTTTTAGGCAGATGTATATACATTTTTTTTCCAGTTTTTCTTCGTACAAAATTTCAATTATAGCTGACACTATCATAAAAGATTAGATGGAGAGGTGCAGTATATTCCCCAATGAAATCTTAAGTCACACTGGTTCCTTCTTATCCTGCACTGAGGTACTACAGTTGTTGCAAAATTTGTTTCAAACTTTGTCACAAAATATTGATTCTCACCAGAGGTGACACGCTCAGCCTCTAGAGCTATATTAGGCCTCGCGTTATCTTTCCCATCCAATAACGGTTCAGGATTTATTGAAATAAATTAGAACCTCTTCACTTATAAAACACATCTTTCAGGCCTTCACCCCCATTAGAGCTTTGTTTTGTGGTTGGTCTACCCCTTAATGGGCTGATACCCTCATGTGAGTAGCAATAACAGTTTTTGGGTATCAGACAGATTCACTCGTGGTGAGCATCAGTATTACGTGCTATCGTTTTGGGGAAATTGGCAGGAAAGAGGTTCCATTAGTTATATAGCATGTTAATTCACTAATGGCAATGTTGAAACTGGCTCAGATCAAGAAAGTAGGCAGCTCATAAGTTAGTTGTGATCTTGACTTAATGGAGCCCATGTGTTTCTCTTCCTCCCGTCTTCTTCCTCATCTTCAGCTTTTCCCATCCTTATGGGGGTGCCGCTGTTTATTACTCTTCGCCATCTTCCCCTGTCAACTGTCTCTCTCCATCTCATTTTTTGTCTACCTCTCCTTATTCCGGGCACTTCCATGTTCATGGTTCATTTACATACAGAATCCTCCTCTCCTCTCTCATATTTGCTCATAAATGTACCTGAGGGTAGCTGTCAGTTTTAATTCTTATCTTTTATGATAGTGTCAGTTACATTTGAAAAAAAAAAAAAAAAAAAAAAAAAAAAAAAAAAAAAAAAAAAAAAAAAAAAAAAAAAAAAAAAAAAAAAAAAAGTGCAAAGTAGTATTAAAAGGAAAAAAAAAGAAAAAGAAAGAAAGAAAGAAAAAAAAATATATATATATACTTGATGATAAATAACAGTGCCAAGACCAGGAAGAACATTCTTTATTTAACGAGCTTTCGAGGTTCAAAACCTCATCTTCAGGCTGAAAAAATTGACAAGGATGAGAAATCGCTAAAAATTACATTAAAATGAATTGTCTTATTAAAAGCTTCAGTAAAAACATAAAATAAAACGAACATTACATACATACTAAAAATTACGATAAAACTAAACAAACGTAAACATACAAAAACAGAAATAAAAATGAAAGTAATATGAAAGGTAAACAAACTACCCTCAAAAATAAAATAGCTAACGACCCACTTTGCGTACCTACTATGAAACTATATGATAGCTAGTTGAATACCGGACGAGTTGTTGTTCAATTCCGGTTTCATTTTCTTAATAAACAGCGACTCTGAAATTAAAAGGTCCAGTCTATTTGAGCAAAAAGACAGTACTCTAAAATCTAGGTGAGTGAAAGGATGGTCCTGTGCTAAACTGTGTTCCCTTATGGCAGAAAAAGGTGATTTAGAAAGAGGAAACCTAGTTCTAACGGAAAGACCTCTGTGTTCCAAAATTCTGTGTCTAAGCCAGCGGGAACTGGATCCCACGTATCGCAGACCACACTGCGAACAGGTAAACAAGTAAACGACACCTCGAATTAAGGTCCACAGGAAGAGCAGGCTTCTCCCTCAAAAGTGATCCTACAGTAAAAGGGTTAGTAAAAACAAACCTGAAACTAACTTGAGGAAAACTGTGCTTAAGTATTTCTTGTAACTTTTTTCGTACCAAGTAGCTACTATGACCAAGGAAAGGCAAATTAATATAACTTTTACATCTTTACTAACAGTACTGTACACCGGTCTGGGACAAAATTTCTCATCTAGAAAATTTTTCAGAACTTTGTAAAAAGACAAATACGGGATAAGAATTTTCGAAAAATAATTCTGGAGGAAGACCATGTCTTGATGAAATAAATTAAAATCACAGCAGACATTGTAAGCTCTAATTTATCATAGTACGTATTGAATTAATTTTAAACAACTTTGGTGAAAAACTAAGATAATTTAATCCCAAGCCAGTAAAAGTACTTTTTCTATAAACCGAAGTCTCAAATTTACCTCTATTTCTGTGTACCTGAACATCTAAAAATGACAACATATTATCCTGTTCTGTCTCACAAGTAAAAGTAATATTAGGATGACGAGAATTAAAAATATTCAAAAAATAAATCCACGTGTGAACGTTCCTTAAACACAAGGAAAGTGTCCATCCACGTACCTGCGATAATGTACAACGGTTTGAAAGCAACAGGGCATTCAGACATCCAAATCTTTTCACATAACCCATGAAACAATCTGCATATACAGGTCCAAGGGAATTTCCCATAGCAACTCCATCTATTTGATTATATAATTTACCATCAAAAGTTAAAAATGCCATCAGTTGTAGCCAATTGTAATAATTTTCGCAAATCTACTTTACTAAGTCCGAAAGTTGTTAAGTGGTTTTCACATATATTATTAAGAATAATGTCAGTAGTTTTCTTTTAATGGGATATTCGTGAAAAGAGAGTTGTTCCGACACGGCATACAAACCTTCGGTCCTTTTACATAGGAAGGTACTAGCGGCAGCTGGATAGGTCGTAAGCTTTCGAACAAGGGGTTCGGTAGTTAACTGCTTGTCCGACAGGCGCGCGCGCGCGACTGGGAGGTAAACAAATCACTTTTGCTTTCGGCTCACGCGAGTGGACGTGTGTGTTTTCGACGCTCTCTGCCCGCTTCTCGTCGTTTGCTTTCTTGAGTATATGGTTGTGTTTGTGTATGAAAGAATTCATTGTAAGTACAATCATTTCTCTCTTTTCATAATATTTGAAGTGTTTTTGATTAATGATGGAATCTCCTCGCCTCGCTACCCCACGAGACTATGCCCGGGTACCGAAGGGCGCTAAATGCGGGAAGTTCCGCTCTTTCCCGGAGATAGACCCTCATATTTTGTGTGGCTCGGTGTCGGGGGGTGGGCGCGAATGCACCGAACCGAGCCATGTGATGTTTGCAAATAATTGGTCGGAGGCGCAGTGGACTTTGTATGAGGGCAGAAGAAGCGAAGGCCTGCAAAGGAGTCGTCGGAAAGCTCTCCCGCGACTCCTTTGGTGAACGGACACTTCGTCTTTCTTTCCTGCCGCCCGCTCAACTTCCACGTATCGCGCCTCCCCCTTCGGGGGGGGTTTCTAGGTCCTTCTCCTCTCTGACTTGTCGAGTGTGGAGGAGCGCTAGATACCCTGACGTCGAGTTGTACTCTGGGTCCTCTATCCGTTCGTCTTCGCGCGAACGGGTAGAGGATCCCCCTAATCACTCCGCGAAGGATGACCTCGGACAGGTGTGGGCATCGTTGGGGCTGCAGGGCGTGCCGAGTGTCCAGGGGCTGCTCTACCATCTCGCTGGCTCCGTGGCGGTCACCCATGCTACGGTCACGACCACACCACGACCCTTACAACACCCGGCTACGCTTCACCTCCTCACCTGGTGTACACCCCGCACGCGGTCTCTGTGACCCACTACATCGGTGCAGGGGCCAGTCGCCGTACCTCGGGGGTAGTGAGATGCCGCCACCTGGGTTTGCCGTGCTGCCGCGACCGGACTCGTGTGCCCGAAGAGCTCGCCCCTGGACCTCCCACCGGTACCTAGGATGTCTGTGCCGCTGGTCCGCCATCTGGACCGCCTACACAGTCTGCCGTACCTGCCGTACCTGCCCAGCTGCTGTCCACGGACGTGACGTTGACCACTGCTGCCGTTCCTGTACCTGCTCCTGCTGTCTCTTCTGCCGTTCCGTGATGCCTGCCTGCACCTGCTGATGTTGTTCCTGTTCCTGGCGCCGCTGCTCCCGATGCTGATCTGTTCGGACAGGTGCGTCCGGGCCCTGTTGCTTCGGCAACAGCAGCCCCGGCTCCGCTCTGGATGACAGATCTGACGTCGGTCCTGAGGAGGTTTGACGAAGAAGAAGAAGAAGAGGAGGAAGGTGTCGTCGTCGTCTTCATCGTCTTCTTCGTCGTCGTCGTCGTCTGCCGCCTCTTCCCCTTCTTCTTCTAAGGCTCACCCGCCGAAGAAGAAGAAGGTCGCCTCCCCCCCCCTAAGAAGTCTCCTTCGGGAACTTCTAAGGGCCCCGTCTCGCTCTGGTGAGACGGGGGGTTCTTCCGCTGGTCACCCTGCTCCTTCGGGGGCAGACCCGTCTCTTCTTCCGCAAGGAAGAAGACTACGGGGACCAGAGAGTGCCGGCTAACACCGACACTTCCTCACCTGCTGTCAGTGGGTTCGGCCACAGCAGCAGGGTCCGTCTCGGCCTCTGTCGTGTTCGCGAGAGGTACCGAGTGTACGGTCGCCTAACAGCGGCCGTACAGCCAAGAACCAGACCTCTGAGTCCGCTCAGCGTCAGGTTCACGGCACGAGCGGAAGACTGGTGACAGCCGCTCACGCGACTCTCACCAGACCAGCTCTCGCTCTCGCGCGAGCAGCTGGCTACCCGGGCGGCACGTGACGGTCCATGACCGGCCACGGGCTGAGGCTGGGAAGAGGTCCCCCCCGTTCGCCGGCACCAGCCACGGCTGGTACCAGCGAACTGACGCACCGTGAGGATACGCACCGATCTCACCGTGACTGGAGCTCGCCGGTCGCCTGACCGTCACTCTCACAGAGAGCGATCGGGCCTACGGCGACCAGCACCAGCTCCTCTGACACACGAGACCGGGGCCGCTGTTCTCGGTCCCAGCCGTTCTCCACAGCGAGACGGCTCGACTAGGTCTGCAGCTCGATCGCCACCAGCGGGTTGGCGATCGCCTGCAGTCTTCCAAAACCCCGCTGGTTCTGCCAGCGAGCGAGGAGGGAGCGTCAGGTCTGCCTCTCCCATACCTTCAACCTCCTCGGGTTACACCGGGAGGGCGAGTATTGAGGAGTGATCGTGAGGGTGCGCCCCTCAGGATCCCACGTCGTCGTACGTACCAGGCACGTTCTCGGGCCAGCCAGGTCGTATGCACAGGTGGTTGGAGGAGACCGAGAGGGTCTGTCGCTGTTCCTCCCCTTGAGGGAGGAGGGTCTCGGGAGATGCTCCTGTTTGAGGGACTGGACGGTCCGACTCCGCAGGACGCAGTCACTCCTGAGATCCAGAGGAACTTTGCCGAGGTTATTGCGCTGATTCGTCAGCACAACGACCTCGCGGAAGGATCGCCGCTCCCACCATCCGAGCCCACGTCCCGGCTCGAGTCGTTCTGGGGCCCGAAGAGGGAATCCAGACCGACGGTGGGTTTTGCCGGCGTTCTGAGCTTGCGGACTCAGTGCTGGACCAGGTTGAATCGCTTGTCTCCGACAAGACGGTTCGCTCAAGAGTCTGGCAGGTCGAGCAAGCTGCTTTCCACTCCTCTGCGCGACAGCGGCGTTTTTAACGTGCCATCATGAAGACCCGATGCCGCCCAAACAGGTGAACCCGAGTTTAGCCAGGCTGACTCCGGTGTGTCTCTGCAGCAGCTCCTGTCCGAGGAACCTGTGGTTCTCGCAGCAAGAGGCAATCGGCCTGGAATCTACCGCCATGGCAGCTTTCCAGGCCGTCTCCTGGCTAGATCTGGGTCCCTCACAGTACTAAGGTCGCAGCCAACTCCGGGGTTGAATTTCTCCCCCGAAAGGACTCGTCCTTTCAGGAGACTTTGCCAGTCTGGAGGAAGAGCCATCTCCTTCCTTGCCCACCAGACGGTGAACCTGTGGGCCAACCTGGTTCTCCGACGAAGGGACGCTGTCCTTACTCGGGTTTCCAGGGCGGGCCGGGCGTGAAGCGGCGTGGGACTTTCGCAACGGACCTTTACACGGATTCCACGTCTCTCTTTCCCAGGAGAGATGGTGGACTGCTGCCGTGGACAGACGGCGCACTGACGACAGTGACCGTTCCTGGTTCACCAGGCAGTCTCGAAGGCTTCCTGGCAGCCTCGGACTGCGGCCAAGTCTAAGAGCTCGGCTAGCGCTTCCTCGTGGCTAGACGGTAGCTGCGTCGAAAAGCCCCGGGGAAAGACTCTGTCTTCTTCGACTTCTACCAAGGGAGCCGTAACCAGCCCTCCTCCCAGCCCTCCTCCTCCCGTGGAGGCTCTGGGAAGAAGTCGAAGAAAGGGGGGAAACGCTAGGGACGGCGTTCCCCCTCACCTGCTGCCGGAAGTGGGGGGGTGCCTATGGCCAGCCATTGGGCAACTTGGCAGCGCTACGGCGCCGAGACCTGGATTGTAGATGTCCTTCGGGAGGGATATCTATTACCCATTCGAATCTCGGCCACCCCTCACCTCCAACCCGGTCCAACAGCAGTCGTACGTTCCAGGTCATCGAAGGATGGTAGCATTGAGACAGGAGATCAAGAACATGCTGAGCAAGAGAGCTGTAGAAATCGTCACGGATCAGTCACCGGGGCTTTTACAGTCGACTCTTCCTGGTGGAAAAGTCTAGGGAGGGGCTGGCGCCCGGTGATAGATCTCTCTCCCCTGAACCGGTTTGTTCGCCAGACCCGGTTCACGATGGAGACGGCACGTTCAGTGCTCGACTCCATCAGGGGAGAACGATTTCATGCTTTTCAGTGGACTTGAAGGATGGCGTATTTCCAAATACCCATTCATCAGTCTCCAGAAAGTACTCCGCTTCATCCTCGACGGACGGTGTACCAGGTTTCAGGCACTTTGCTTCGGTCTCTCAACCGCCCCACAGGTGTTCACGCGAGTGTTCACTCTGGTGTCCGCTTGGGGCCCCATTCGCACGGGGGATACGTCTGATGAGGTATCTCGACGATTGGTTAGTCTGGCGAGCTCCCGCTCGAGTTTGCTACAGGACAGGGATCGACTGCTCGAGTTTCTGTCGCGATCTGGGGATCGTTTGTGAAACTTCGAAAAGTCCGATCTCGAGCCCAAGCAAGAGGATGAAGTACCTGGGTATGCTGATCGACACGGTAGCAGGGTGCAGTCTTCCCCGCAGACTCGATCAGCAGATTCAGGGAGGCAGCCAACCAGTTCCTGTCTCGGCAGGAACAGGTAGCTCAGGTCGATGGCAAGTCGTGATCGGACACCTGTCGTCACCTCGAGAAGTTAGTCCCACCTCACGGGCTGTCTTCACCTGCGGTCTCTTCAGTGGAGACTAAAAGGAAGAGTTGGTCACAGGCGACGGATCCCCCCACAAGCTTTCCAGTGTCACTGACACAGGAGGTGAGGCAGGACCCTAGCCTGGTGGCTGGACGACAGGAACCTCTTAAGAGGAGTGCCTCTGCGCACTCCCCCCCCGGCCCCCCCCCAGCAGCTGCTTTCTCAGACGCATCGACCCGAGGGTGGATGGGGCCTCCACACCTGGAGGAGTTGCTGACTTCAGGGAGTGTGGGACGAGAACGACAACAAGCCCCTTCCTTCACATCAATGTACTGGAACTCAAGGCAGCGTTCCTCGCTCTCCAAGAGTTCCAGGACCGCTTGATGGGACACTCAGTGGTGTTGATGTGCGACAACACCACGGTGGTGGCCTACGTCAACAAACAGGGGGGCCTGTGGTCTCTCCCGTTTTTTGTACCAGTTTGACTCGGCAGGTGCACGAGTGGGCCGAGGCACACTCAATAGAGCTTTGTCGGCACGCTACATTCAGGGAAGAGGAACGTAGTAGCAGACACGCTCAGCCGTCGGGAACGTCAGGTGATAGGGGACCGAATGGTCTCTACACCAGGACGTGGCGGAAAGGCTCTTCGACCTGTGGGGGCGACCAGTCGGGTTGGATCTGTTCGCCACCCGGCACAACAGGAAGCTCCAGGTGTTCTTCTCGGGCCTGCCGGACCCATGGGCAGCTGCAGAGGACGCTCTTCACACCCGTGGGACAACCTCTTCGTCTATGCCTTTCCCCCGTTCAGGCCTGATTCGCAAGGTGATCAGTCGAGCACTGGTCACCCGCCCGAATCTCAGGATGATCCTGGTGGCTCCCAAATGGCCACAGGCCTCTTTGGTATCCGGCCTGTTCTGGCTCTTTCTCGCAGGAGAACCGAGAGAGATTTCCCCCTTGGCACAACCTTCCTCGCCCATCACACGTCGAGCGGCTACCACCGAGCAGTCCAGTCCCCTACGTCTTCACGGCTGGCTGTTATCCCCATCTCTTGCGAACGAGAAGGCTTTTTCTCGTAGCGCAGCAACAGAGATGGCTGGAAACGTCCGTCAGTCCTCTGCAGCTGTGTACCAGGGGGGGGAAGTGGGCCGTCTTTCTGTGGTTTGGGTGTCGTAGACGGGTCTATCTCCTCTCAGAAGCCACTCTTCAGCAGGTAGCGGATTTCCTTCCTCGTTTTTTCTTCGCCGAGAGAAGCTCCTCTCAGTCCCCCCACCCAGTCAAAGGATACAGAAGCCTTGGCGCTCGTCCTAAAACTGGGGGAGGGGAATTGGACATCTCGAACTCCGTTCGAGATCTCCTTGCTATGAGGAGCTTCGTGAAAGGTCTTGCCCACCCAGGGAACTCAGGCCCCCCTGTTGTGGGATGTGACTCTCGTACTTAGGAGTCTGACTCGAACGCCGTTCGAGCCACTCCGAGAGTCGTCAGACAGGGATCTGACCCTCAAGACCCTCTTCTTGCTGGCCCTGGCATCGGCGAAGAGAGTAGGGGAACTTTCATGGTCTTTCCTATGATGTACGACACTCCAGGGGATGGGGATCCGTGGCGCTCTATTTCGTCCCGAACTTCGTTGCGAAGACTCAGAAACCGTCGATCCCTGACGACAGGTTCGAGTCATTCACGATTCCTCCCTAATGGACTTCACCGATAATGATGCGGATGAGATGCTGCTTTGTTTCGTCCTGTGAGGGCGCTACGGCGCTATCTGAAGATAACTCGACACCTCAGGCCTGAGTGTCGACGCCTCTTCGTTAGCACCGGGTCACCAAGAAAGAAGTATCCAAGAACACACTTTCATTCTGGCTGCGTGAGGTCATCAGGAGGGCGTATGAAAGCTGATGGTATGACGGACATCCGTACGTCCCGTCGAGAGCTCAGAAGTCAGAAGTATGGCCCCTCGTTTGCGTTTCGTAAGAACTTCTCCGTGGCGCAGGTCCTGAAGGCAGGGGTCTGGTCTAACCAGCTACCTTTACGTCCTTCTACCTTCGGGATATTGCCCACAGGTGGTCCTTGGATACCTTTTTCCTTGGACCCGTGGGGTGGCTGCTCAACAAGTTGTGTAGCTAACCCAGACCCTCGCAGGCTGAAACAGCTCGAGTCCTGGGTGTGACTGTGTGGAGGATGTGTGAATGAGTGAGTGACTGGGCTTTTCCCTCTTCCCGTCTTTTTCCTCCTCCTCTACCTGTTTCAGAGGGCCACGGTCGTCACTACGCTGATAGGACGAGATGCAGGTGAGCTATATGACAGAGCCCCATCCTATCCCTTCACTAGGGATAGGAGCAGATATCCACCACTTTTTCCTTCTACAAAGGGGGGGAAGTTGGTGCCTACAAGAGTCAAACCCATGACTTTATATTTGCTCCTGTACAGGAACAAGTTCTTACATTGCTGGTACGAAGAGATACGCTTGCCTCTCTCTTAGTACTCGTCCAGAGGTCTGACCATTGATCCTGCGGTGCACACCCCGATCAATCGGACAGAGGCTTGGATCCCTCCCTCCGCTCTTACGACCAGGGAGGCTTCCAAGGTTGGGCGAACACCAGTCTGTTCACAAAAAGACTCAGATTCCTCCACCAAGAAGTGAGTCTTCCTATTGTAAAAAGGACCGAAGGTTTGTATGCCGTGTCGGAACAAATGACAATTTGTCCAAAATTGCATTTTTCCTAACTATAACAACCTGAGGTCCTTTTACACATAGCCCCACCTCATGCCACCCCTCACTCTGCAGTTTTTTTGCTTGGGTCCAAAAGCAAAAGTGATTTGTTTTACCTCCCAGTCGCGCGCGCTTGCGCCTGTCGGACAAAGCAGTTAACTACCGAACCCCTTTGTTCGAAAGCTTACGACCTATCCAGCTGCCGCAGCTAGTACCTTCCTATTGTAAAGGACCTCATTGTTTTATAGTTAGGAAAAATGCAATTTGGGACAAATTGTCATGGTACAAGTTCAAAACTAGCCATACAACATCTTGGTTAAAATCGAATGAACACAATTTGTTTGACAAACTTGGAAGAATTTGGACATTAAACTCACTAAAGTTAAAGGTTTTAAACTGGAACCAGAAACTTTGACAAGTAAAATAGCTAAAAGTGCCAATTGAGGAAATAAATGGGTCTCAATGGGTTTCCTGTTTTATGAAACTTAGTACCACCATACATGTAAACGGGGTGATTTGACCCTGAAGCAAATAAATTACATAGTTAACTTCCCCAATCTTATCCTTAGAACTTAACCTAACATCCTATTTAATTTGTACTCTAATTTGCAAAATTTGTAACCGTGGGACTCGAAATCTACATTTTAACAACCTAAATTTTGTATTGTCAGAGAGTATTTCATTCATTTATCTAAATAATCAGACCTATTCATCAATACAACACCCCTACCTTTATCTGGCTTTGTAATAACATACTATCATCGTTCTTAAGATTGCGTAAAATATTGATTCTGTCTTATTTAACGGATTGTCACCCTCCTTTCCTACGTTTAAAATTTTGAAAGGTCTCATTTGCAATTACAGAAATTTTTTTTTTTTTTTTTGTTTTTTAAAAATTGAAATAAGGGGTTTCACTACCCACAAATGTCACAGTTTCTTAAAGTTGAACACAGTTTTTTCAAAACTTAAAAAGTTACTTAAAGAAATTGAATTCATGGGAGTCAAGGCAAACTCAAGACCAAGAGAAAGAACATCCTTTCCTCTTTTGTTCTTTCTCTTGGTCTTGAGTTTGCCTTGACTCCCATGAAATTCAATTCTTTTAAGTACTTTTAAGTTTTGAAAAACTGTTTCAACTTTAAGAAACTGACACATTTTTGTGGGTAGTGAAACCCTTATTTCAATTTTAACAAAACTTTCTGTAATTGCAAATGAGACCTTTCAATTTTAATCGTAGGAAGGGAGGGTGACAAATCCGTTAAATAAAGACAGAATCAATATTTGTACGCAATCTTAAGAACGATGAGAGTATTGTTATTACAAAGCCAGATAAAGGTAGGGTGTTTGTATTGATGAATAGGTCTGATTATTTAGATAAAATGAATGAATACTCTCTGACAATACAAAATTTAGGTTTGTTAATGTAGATATTGCTAGTCACATTTTGAAATTAGAAGACAAATTAAATAGGATGTTAAGAAGTTTAAGGGTAAGATTGAGGAAGTTACCTATAGTAATTTATTTGCTTCAGGGTCAAAGCCCGGTTACATGTATGGTTCTACCTAAGGTTCATAAAACAGGAAACCCATTGAGACCCATTATTTCCTCAATTGGCACTTTTAGCTATTACTTGTCAAAGTTTTCTGGTTCCAGTTTTAAAACCTTTAACTTTTAGTGAGTTTAATGTTCCCAAATTCTTCCAAGTTTTGTCAAACAATTTTGTGTTCATTCGATTTTAACCAAGATGTTGTAATGGCTAGTTTTTGATTGTAACCTCTCTTTTCACGAATATCCCATTAAAAGAAACTACTGACATTATTCTTAATAATATAATTGAAAAAACCACTTTAACAACTTTCGGACTTAGTAAGTAGATTTGGCGAAAATTATTACAATTGGCTACAACTGATGGCATTTTTTACTTTTGATGGTAAATTATATAATCAAATAGATGGAGTTTGCTATGGGAAATTCCCTTGGAACTGTATATGCAGATTGTTTCATGGGTTATTGTGAAAAGATTTGATGTCTGAATGCCCTGTTGCTTTCAAAACCGTTGTATTATCGCAGGTACGTGGATGACACTTTCCTTGTGTTTAAGAACGTTCACACGTGGATTTTATTTTTTTGAATATTTTAATTCTCGTCATCCTAATATTACTTTTTACTTGTGAGGACAGAAAAGGATAATATGTTTGGTCATTTTTAGATGTTCCAGGTACACAGAAATAGAGGTAAACATTTTGAGACTTCGGTTTATAGGAAAAGTAATTCTTTTACTGGCTTGGGATTAAATTATCTTAGTTTTTCACCAAGTTGTTTAAAATTAATTCAATACGAACTATGATAAATAGAGCTTACATGTCTGCTGTGATTTTAATTTATTTCATCAAGACATGGTCTTCCTCCCATAATTATTTTTCCGAAAATTCTTATCCCGTATTTGTCTTTTACAAAGTTTCCCTGAAAAATTTTTCTAGATGAGAAAATTTTGTCCCAGACCGGTGTACAGTACTGTTGTAAAGATGTAAAGTATATTAAATTGCCTTTCCTTTGGTCATAGTAGCTACTTGGTACGAAAAAAGTTACAAGAAATACTTAAGCACATTTTTCTCAATTTAGTTTCAGTTTGGTTTTTTACTAACCCTTTTACTGTAGGATCACTTTTGAGGGAGAGCTGCTCTTCCTGTGGACCTTAATTCGAGTGTCGTTTACTTGTTTACCTGTTCGCTGTGTGGTCTGCGATAGTGGGATCCAGTTCCCGCTGGCTTAGACACAAGAATTTTGGGGGGGGGAAACACAGAGGTCTTTCCGTTAGAACTAGGTTTCTCTTTCTAAACCACCTTTTTTCTGCCATAAAGGGAACACAGTTTAGCACAGGACCATCCTTTCACTCACCTAGATTTTAGAGTACTGTCTTTTTGCTCAAATAGACTGGACTTTTAATTTCAGAGTCGCTTGTTTATTAAGAAAATGAAACCGGAATTGAACAACAACTCGTCCGGTATTCAACTAGCTATCATATAGTTTCATAGTAGGTACGCAAAGTGGGTCGTTAGCTATTTTATTTTGAGGTAGTTTGTTTACTTTCATATTATTTTTTTCATTTTTATTCTGTTTTTTGTATGTTTTACGTTTTTTGTTTTAGTTTTATATTCGTATTTTTTTAGTATGTAGTAATGTTCGTTTTATTTTATGTTTTTTACTGAAGCTTTTAATAAGACAATTCATTTTAATGTAATTTTTAGCGATTTCTCATCCTTGTCAATTTTTTCAGCCTGAAGATGAGGTTTTGAACCTGAAAGCTCGTTAAATAAAGAATGTTCTTCCTGGTCTTGGCACTGTTATTTATCCATCAAGTTAAGATTCCAAGTAGCGCCCAAATTACTGGAGACTATATATATATATATATATATATATATATATATTTAACATCTTTAGCGGCCTGAGAGAGGCTAGATACGTAACGGAAATAATGAAGGAAGACAAGTTGAAATTAATTGAACTTACCGTAAAAACTGATAAATTAATGAAATATTTCTTTAGAGGAAAAGGTCGCCAGAAACTCAGCTCGTTACTTTAGCAGCTATTTATTTACAAAAGAGGCTTTGCTGGCCTGGAGAAAAGTGAATGCTATTGGCCCCCACGTTGGGACTTATAAGCTCTCACAAAGGGATAGCTGGCTAAAGTGTGATTAATTCAAGCTGGTTTCAAAACTTGGGTAATGCACACTTGCGGGCAGAGAGACGGCACGTGACTCATGGAATCTGGAAAAGAATCCCAGATTAAACAAGATAAAAGGAAAAAATGACTACTTGTTTCGATTAATTAATTCTCTAACACTGGGGGAGAAAGAACTTTAATGTTTTCACTGAGTATGCAATGACTTTCATTGGTCGGGGACGATCACTACAAGGGGAAGCATGCGGCCATGATCAGTGAGAGGGAACAAAAGGATTTCTTTCTTTTGGAGCTGGAAATTGAATTGGGAAAACGAGGATCACATAGATAATAGGTGATAAGGGACTGGCAATATGCTGTTTCACAAGACGTACCTGGATGTCGTGTTCAGTGGCCCCCCTTTGTCTGAGGCCTGGGTCATCGGCGCGCCACTCACACCCTGGATAGGCCTAACAGGAAGGCAGGTAGTTGGACATCTGTCCGAGATCACGTCTCGCAGCCGACTGAGACAGAATTCAGGTGGTTTGTTTGGGGGTTGGGATTCAGCTTAACCCCCCACGAGCAAGGCAAATCCTGGAAAACAAGCATACAGCCAGCAGAGGGGTCACAGGAAAGAGAGCTTAAGATATAGGTCTAAGAAGTACCAATCTGCCTACATCCTTCCCTTTTGAGATACGTCCCTAAAGCTGACAAAAGACTATGTTCCCCCAACTGGGGAACTCCCTATCTCTAGCTGACGGGTTTTGGGTTTCCCGCGTTTACTAAAAATCAGCTGATATTCTAAAGAAATGGCTGCCGTTTTCCAAATCAAATTAATTAATTGATATCTGGGAAGACGAACGATCTATAAAACAAAAGTCACAAAAATATATATATATATATATATATATATATATATATATATATATATATATATATATATATATATATATAATATATATATATATATATATATATAATATATATATATATATATATATATATTATATATATATATAAAATTATATATATAGAGATAGATATAGATATAGATATAGATATAGAGATAGATATAGATATAGATATAGAGATAGAGATGAGAGAGAGAGATATATGAGAGATATATAGAGAGATAATAGAGAGATATATAGAGAGATATATATAGAGATATATTATATAGATATATTATATGATATAGGATATAGATATATATATAGTATATATATATATATATATATATATATATCTATATATCTATCTATATATATATATATATATATATATATATATATATATATATATATATATATATATCTATATCTATATATCTATATACTATATCTATATCTATATCTATATCTATATATATATCTATATATATTCTATATATATATATATATATATATATATATATATATATATATATATATATATATATATATATATATATATATAATCCAAAAAAGTTGCTACAGCTTTGATTTCAAGTAAATTTATATAAATATTTTACAACAAAGATACTCAGAATTTGTTATTGGGTTTAAGTCTTTCTATTTTGATATTGTGTGAGCTATAATTATAATTTTACAAAATATAATAAAATTATTTGTTAGGAAAAACATTTTATAACTTGGTCAAATTTATGATTGTCTTGTAGTAAAAGAGGACCCACAAGGTGTTGTAGATAGCCCTTTTCAACCTCTTGTGGAGGGTAGGAAGAATTTTTTAGAATTTTTTTCTTACCATGTGCATTTGCATAACTTCCTCTTTCCATTGTAGTTTTTTCTTGAATTTTTTAGAATTTTTTTCTTACCATGTGCATTTGCATAACTTCCTCTTTCCATTGTAGTTTTTTCTTGAATTGGCCAACATTGACTCCTTGGGGGGGTGGGGTAGTCCTGTCAGTGCACCTTGTTCGGTGCATTGTAGGTATTACTTAAGGTTCTTTGCAGCGTGTCTTCAGCCCCAAGCCCCCTCATTTTGGGACCACCTTGACGTGGTGAGGGGGCTCTCGAACCTCAGGAATCTCTTCAGGTTCGAAACCAAGAGTCCCATATGACATTATATATTTTCGAGTAAACTTATGTGGACCTTTCCATTTTTTGCCAAAATTTTTTGAAAGCAAATAAATGAGAAAACATATCATGGCTTAACGTGGAGTTAAATCCGAAGCTAATAGTGAGAACTGTGGTAGATCCATCATCTACCCGACAATGTTCGGACCTGTTTTTCAGGCGGAACTATTCTGTGGAGCTGGACCACGGATTCCAGGGGGGGCATGGTTCTAGGAATGAACTCTCGGCATTCTATCCAGTTTGCCATAATGTGATTAGGATGGGGATAATTGTATTAACATAATACTCTTAGTCCTAGCAAGCGGGTTCTGCTTACACTTGGGCCATACTAATCATGTTATGCCATCCCCTTTTGGGGTAGGGTAGGGAGGATGCGGACATTTGGAGTCCTTTCTCACTTGTGCCTTTGGCAGAAAATTTAACTTCGCGAAGCAGGGCCAATGATATCTTTTCAAGAATTTTTGTGTTGTGTGTGTGTGTGTGTGTGTGTGTGTGTGTGTGTGTGTGTGTGTGTGTGTGTGTAAAACTCAAAATTTATGAACTGTGAAATAAATGATTTGAGTACCCCTGGGCCCCATGATGGAAAAAGGAAAAACTACGGCACAGTTGATGACCCATTTGGCACGTCACTACCCGAATTTCCTAGGTACTGCCACAAGTAGTGAAAGTACTATAAAAGATACAAAGGAACACCCTGTTCCAAGTAAAGCAGCAGAGCCAGCAAAACCAAATAGAGTGCATAAATACAAAGAAACAAACAAAATACATTGGTAAACTCCAATATCGTAACAATGGAACCATATATGATGAACAATAATTCTGAATTAGAGACAAATAATCCTCTCAGCAATACAGAAAAATATAAAAATCATATAGACAAGCAATACATAAAACAAGGACCAAAAAAGAAACAAAAATTACCGACTTAATCCCCACATTGGTACATTTTGATGACCTCTTTGGACCAGATAATTGGTCAAGATTTCTAGTCCTCAAAGCTGACAACAAATCTCAGCAGCGATGCTAGAAAACAAATTACTTAACATATATCCAACACAAGACATGGAATGCAGACACATCAAGGACAATGAATGGCTTATCCAAGTAACCAATCAGTAAAAACGCAGTCCACTGCCTTTTTAAGTATAACAGAAATAAATAATATAAAGGTAATAATTACAAGCCATGAAACATTGAATTATGTACAGGGTACAGTCATCCTACCCAATAGCGAGCAGGAGCTTCCTTCAAAACAACTATTGCTAGACTCCCTAAAATTGAGATATAACAATATCCACGATTTAGAAATATACTCTATTTCAGTAGGAAAGATAAAAGTAAAAATACAACATTGCCAAAATAAAATTTAACAGGCCAAGACTTACCATTTAAAATAAAAATTCTTGGACAAAATAGAGAAGTTCGTCTTTTGTTCCTAAACCATTACAATGTACACAGTGCTCAAGGTATGGACACACATACAAAAGATGCCGTAATAAAGCTATATGTGCAGTCTGTGCATCAGATGACCATACCACTAATTGGAACTGTAAACAATTAAAAATGTATTAATTGTGGACTAGCCCATCACGCAAAATCTAAGGAGTGTTCATTTTACCAATATAACACAGAACTTCAGTTGTTAAATAAATAGGACAGGAATGTCAGTCATGGAAGCCAGACTTGAGCTAAAAGTAAGAGGCGTTAACAATCCATCCAAAACCCCCACCTTTTCAAAATGTGACTAAAAATCAAGACATCAAAACAGCACAATGACAAACAAGATAGTATAAAACATGGAAACTGGATTTCATACCAATAATACTGAAACCAAAATAAAAGTGATATTACAACAACCAATACCACCACCAACATAGATGATTCAGTTATCCATGGAAAAGAACTTCCAAATAGAAGAAGAATTTAAATAATGATGATAATCGAACTGGCATAAAGAAAAGAATTCTAGAAAGAACCCCACCTAAGGGTAAAAAAAGTAAAATATTGAAAATTACAATCAATCCAGAGAGACTCCAACTACACCAGGAGAACATTTTAAAAAAGATATTAAACTAACCTCATCACAAGTGGAAATAAAATACACAATTACCCTCAATCTCAATCAAACAGCCAACATCTGGACAGTAAAGATCACTCTTTACAATTTCCATCAAATAATACTAAGGAAAATCATACCATTAAACCAAACCAAAATATAACTATCACCCCCCAACCATCCACAAGACCGAAATATCCCATTAACAACAACAAAACAAATAACCCCTCAAACCAACAGTCCTTATCACTACAGAAAAGGAACAATAGAATTACAAAACCAGACATTTCTAAAGCTAGACCAAAAACTTCTGAACCAATTAATAACATTACCAAACATGCCTCATCTTGTGGTTGTAATGAATGCTTTGTAAGTACATATACCAACTAACTACCAAGACAGAGGACACAGTACGAAATTGTATTGACAATTTTACCAAATTAAGGAGGTGCCCTTTAACACCAACACATGAGAACGAATTATGTTCTGAATCCTTAAAATACAAAAAGGAAATTATAAAATCAAAAATAGACTTATTAATATTCAACTATGAAAAACAAACAATTAAACTGCAGAATCTAATAACCAAAACATACAAATACAACGATTAAAAAACCACAAATAAATTCAAATGCATATAAACTACGAGATAAAGTAAAATCAGCAATCAATTTACAGAATTTAACACCAATTCCTCCCAATAATGGAATATAAAATCATTCAATGGAATATAAATGGTCTCTTAACCCGACTACGTCTGGGTGAATTACAAAGAATCATACGAGACCACAACCCAACCTGTGCATATGTCTACAACATATAGGAAGTAACCCTACAATATCCAACACTATAAAATTGCCTGTTATTCACCAAACTGACGGTGGAAAATTAGGCACAGCAATATACGTTCATAATAACATTACATATGAACCTGTTGACATACCATCTATGCCATATCAAATAACATCAATTAAACTATATATGCCTGATAAAAGTAAAATTACTATTTGTAATTTATATAACCAACCAAATTTCAATGCAAATTTCAGTGATTTTTCTGAACTTATTAGCAAAGTATACAGGAACCACTACTTATAGTAGGAGATTTTAATGCACATAATTCATTATGGGATATTAATAACCCCACTGACACATCCGGAATCAACATAGAGAATACTATAATGAAACACAATCTGTATTGTCTCAATGAAAGCGAAGTTCCAACATATTTTTCAAATACACACCTAACCTTTTCTTCAATTGACATTTCATTATGTTCAAATGATGTAGCGGAGAAATTTGAATGGAACGTCCTAGACGATTCATACACAAGTGACCATTTCCAATCATTCTGAACTACTTAAGTAATGTCAAAAATATTTGCCACCTACAAGATATAATATCCAAAAAGCTAACTGGGATAAATATTTCCTATACACACGAAACATACCACCATTCCCACATAATGAAGATCACAATAACTACATGTGAATCCTTCTCAAACTTCATAATAAATGCTGCAGATAAAAGTATTCCAAAACCAAAAACACATTCCACAAAATCCCCTGTCCCATGGTGGAATCCAACATTAACAACATTAAGTAAAATAAAACATATATTGAGTCGCAATCTAAACAGACTCAAAACTCGCCTTAAATCACTCAACAAAATGCCCTATAGTATAAACATATTAAACAAAATAGTTATAACAAACAAAACATAACAATTAACCACATTAAACCACTATATAACAAATATACAGCCAAATTAGAAAAACGGGTAATAGCTGAAAAAATCGCATCATGGAAGGAATATGTCTCAAACATATCTTCAAACACATCCACAAGGGAAGTGCAATACATTTAAATGGAAAAATATACCATGATACTTATGAAATATCAAACATAATTGGGAAACATTTTGAAAACATCAGTGCTTACTCCAGCCTAGATACACATTTTCAAAGTATCAGAAAACAAAAAGAAAATATAATACTCAATTTTGAAACTCTTGAAGACCTGGAATATAACTATATTTTTAACATGGATGAACTAGATAATGCCATCAACTCTTGTCATCCCTCTGCACCAGGATATGATAAAATATCATTTGAAATGATAGAAAAATTAGCTCCTATAGCTAATCATATTTATTTTAAAATTTTACAATAGTATCTGGCTAAAACGTGTCTTTCCTGATAAATGGAAACATGCCATAATTATTCCAATAAACAAACCAGGAAAGGATGCAAGTAATCCATCCAATTATAGACCGATATCTCTAACAAGTTGCCTATGCAAAATCTTAGAAAAAATGGTTAATGCACGATTAACGTAATGTAATAACCAAAGAATCCATTTTAACACCAACACAATCTGGTTTCAATAGCTGGCAGATCAACCCTAGATCCCCTTAACACATTTAGAAGATCATATCAAAAAAGGCTTTGAACAAAAGAAATTAACAGTAGCTATATTTTTTGATATAGAAAAAGCATACGATACAACATGGAAACATAACATCATGCAAAAACTCCACTCCAAGGGACTAAGAGGCCACTTACCAATAATTTATTAAGAACTTCTTAACAAACAGAACTTTTCTTAAGTCAAGAGTAGAAAATTCCTACTCAGATAACCTATAAACTGGAAGAAAGGAACTCCCTCAAAGGTAGTGTCTTGAGCTGTACATTGTTTGCTTTAGCAATCAATGGACATTACTATAAATTTACCAAGTGGTGTAAAAAACAGTTTATATGTTGATTGACTTTGTCATTTACTATACGAGTAGTAATCTGAGACATGCTCAGAGAGTTCTCAGTACTGCCATTTCAAATAATATGTAGTTGGGCAAATTCAGTTGGATTTAAATTTTTCAACTGATAAAACAAAAGCAATCGTCTTCTACAAAGACAAAAGGTGGATGAAGAACCAAACAATCAAACTGCATCTTTATAGCACTGAAATACAATTTTGTACAAAAATCAAGTATCTAGGAGTAATATTTGATCAAACATTTAAATTGGAAAGAGCACATCAAATACATTAAAGCCAAGGGCATCAAAGCCCTTGCCATATTAAAAAAGTTTATCCCCACAAACCCCACTAATTGGGGAGCAAAGCGAGACATTTTATTAATGATATATAAGGCAACAGTCTTTATCCCATTAATAAGATTTACTGCTGTCCCAATATATTCATCCGCCCTCAGAATCTGCATTAAAATTCTCTCGATGCAGTGCACCATGAAGGCGTGCGATTGTGCACAGGAGCTTTCCGATCGTCCCAACAAACTCACTTTTGGTGGAGGCAGGTGTTTTGCCCTTAAAAACATCACCGTAATTTAATAACAATACAAAGAGGTCTTTCAATGCAAGCAGGATCGTCTCCTGCAACTTACTGCTTCCAAAACTGTAATCAAGTAACAGCAGTTAATAGTACTAGCTCTTTCCCAAAAAGAGCTAGATACATAATGAACATACATAATATGAATCCAATTTTTCACCCACCAATGGAATTGCCACCACCATGGATTTTAAATAGAGTAAAGATTATGTACCTCCCTGTCTTACCTACTCAAAAAACAAATGACAAATACGGAAAAATGTACCGCCAACATGCTTTGGAGCACATTAGAAGAAAAGGCGACAAATTTATGATATATACAGACGGCTCCAAAAATAATGGGTTTGGAGTAGGAGCATCTGCATATTCGAAAAATATGTTAAGTAAAAAAAGCCTACCTTCAATATCATCAGTATTTTACTGCTGAAGTCACAGCCATACAGATGGCTCTAGTATGATATCTGAGGCAAAAGCAAGTGTGTCTGTTATTTTCAGTGACTCACGTAGCGCTATAGATGCAATAAGACAGTATAAACCAGGAAACCAAATAGTACAGGAAATTCAAATAAAAATTCATCAACTCCTCCAATCAGGAATATCAATGGAAATATGTTGGATCCCAGCACACGTGGGAATAAAAGGAAATGAATATGCAGACTCTGCTGCCCAAATTAGCCTGCACTATCCCTCCAACAATTTCATATGCCCCAGTGTCAGACTGGGTAAAATCAGTTAAAACATTAATTTACCAGGATTGGAAAGAAGAATGGGCCTCTGTGCCAACAACAAATAAACTTAAAAATATAAAAACTGAAGTCTATGCATGGAGGACATCCTCACAGGAGGAAAGAGCAAAAGAGGTGATCCTAGCAAGGCTACGTATAGGACACACAAGATTCTCACATGGTCACTTGATGTCAACACCACATGCTGACCCAGTGAAATGTAACAGATGTCAAACACCATGACAGTACAGCATTTGCTTGTAGAGTGCCCAAATTGGACCCAGCAAAGATCTATTTATCTGCGGAGTTCGGAAATGAAAAATATTCTTGCGGAAAGCAGGGATTTTTTCAATTAATAAAATCATAAATTTTTTAAATAAGACGGGTTTCTCAAATAAAGTCGAAATTTTTTTTTTTTTTTTTTTTTTTTTTTTTTTTTTTTTTTTTTTTTTTTTTTCTTCTTCTCAGGATTGATCCCTGAGAACCAGCCCGAGAAGAGTCTACTTGAGACTCAGAGGTCTGGAAAAACTAACACCTATTAATAATAATAATTCAGCCCCAAGCTGCAACCCCTTTCAATCCTTTCTACTGCACCACCTTTCATATTCACTTTCTTCCATCTTACTATCCACCCTACCCTAACATTTGATTCATAGTGCAACTGCATGGTTTTCCTCCTGTTGCACCTGTCAAAGCTTTTACTGTCAATTTCCATTTCGGCATATAATGACCCCATAAGTCCCAGTGCTTGGCATTTCACTTAATTCTATATTGAGTTCAGTTAAGTGTTAATTGAATGATTACCAATAAGAGTGGTATTCCTCAAAGTAGATGATGATAAAACTGTTCCCTTTGTGCTTCAGTTACATTAATGGAGTTTTTATATTCATCCAATCAGCAAGTAATTTAATTCAAATGTTCACTTTCAATTTTGTAGGCTTTGTCCACCAGATGTGAAAACTGTCTACACTTAGTTTCAAGTGGAATTATAAATTTTGAAAATTATTAAATTAAATGCTATTAAATTATGCAAGTGGTTGAAGTTTTGTCTTTTTTGTTTTCCAAGGATCGTATTGATGAATTTGACTATAAGAAACCCCTTGAAGGACAAACCCCAGTACCTTTTGAGCAGCATTGGAGAAAACATACTCTTTCAACAGTTGATCTCGATTCTGGAGCTGTAAGTATTGTTGAAATGTTTCCATATGTAAATTGATATTGGTTAAAAAAGTTAGTGTAGCATAGATTTTTAATAAATAGTTTTAAGTAAATATTAGTGGCACTGTAACAGTGTCTGTTATCCCAGATGCCTTGGTGTTGGAAAATCATTAACACACAATTTCGGCTAGAGTATAACAGAAATGAACAGTTTAGGAAGAACCTAAATTATGACAGCCTGGCCTAGATTGCTTATGCACAAATGGTTGTCATTGACAGAGCTTGGGAATGTTGTATCTGAGCTTGTAAAACTCAAAATTTGTTAAGTACAATTTTTTTGAGAATTGTAATTAGCCTGATTTTGTGTGAATAAACTCTGGTATACTGACCTAAAGAGTGGATAGGAAATTTCCACATTGCAGTGAACATTTTGTATTTTACTGTTTCTCATTTCATTTTGCCATCCACCACCTGGATAATAATCTTGTTTTATTGTAAAAACATTATATGAAACCCATTAATCATAATTAGCCTGAATTCCAATGGAGGAGTGAGGCTGAAGTAAAAGAGCTGTTGAAGAGAATGATCAGCTTATATATAAGAAATCCAGGTCTCATCAATCTGTAATGGTTTTGACAGAAGCATTACCCCTGATAGTACACATGCTGAACACCTGAGGGGTAAAGGTAGGCACCTCAAGAAAAAACATGCTAAATTGCATAAGGAATTTACAATGAGAAGGTGAATGATTAGAATTCATAGACCTGGAGTACCCTAGTTATTGTGGTGATCAAACTTTAGAAGAAACATCTTTAGATACTTCATAAATTTGGCATCTATAAATTTGGCAAAAAGTTTACAATAGGCACTTTGTAAGTAAAACTAATTAGTGGGAAGAGGATGTTTTCAAACCTTGACTTTTATCCTAAGCTTTGTGAGGGCATTCTCTCTCCATAGAACCATCTATGAGCAACTAGGAATCTGGTTGAAGAGTATGATTCTGGTGACTAAGGAAAGGGATTGATGAGAGCATTGAGGCTGGAAAGATACAAACTGCCTGAGGCAACTGTTCCCTTAGGGCAGAAAAGATAAGCTTCAGGAGAGTGGTTTATGCCAGTAAAAGCTAGGCAGTTTAAGAGTGGATTTTTGCTAGGAAGAAATTCACAGGTCAAGGGTAAATGGAAACAGCCTTGAGTGGCTAAAAATGTAAGAATGTGTCCAACCGGAGCTCAAAAAACTACAGGTTCGTGGCTGTTTAAAATTGTTGGAGTTAACAGAAAATAAAAAAAGATCGGGTGCAGCTGGGAGCTTGGTTGTTCTGGAGGAAGCTTGAAGATAAGGCGGGAACCTGGGTAAAAGTAAATGGCAAAAGCAAAATCATACTCGGCTACTACAGGAACCAAATTCTAGGGTGGATAAGTATTTTGTAAATTGTACTTATCCATGAATCTGACAAGTGAGTATGACATGGCTTGAGTTGTTGGGAACTGCCATCCAAGTGACAAGCACTGTAATTACCTCTGGGGTGCCAACCTCCTTGAGGCTACACTTGAGAATCACCATTCAAGGAAATGCAGGCCAGAGGTGATCATAAAAATATTGGAACAGGCTATTCCAGAAGACTGTGCCTCCCAGACATATTTGGGTAGAAGGATCCCCAAGGCTGCTGAGAATTTGAAGCTGAGGACATTTTGGCTGATAACGATTAAGGGTTACCATACAGCTAAACAATTGCTGCCAGTTCACATGTTTAAGACGTGATAATGACCTAAAACAGTCAGGTGAGGCATGTGAATAGCAGAGGCAACACGAAAAAAAGTAACAGGCATCATAGACACAGGAGCAAACCCTGGAAAGATGACTAAAAAATAAGTGGCAGCACATCATGGTGGTAAAACTGCTTATAGTGCTGGAACAGCAATGAAATGCCAACTAGAAATATGGCTGGAGTTCCAGAGATATAACAAATATCTTCATTGATAAGATGTATGGATGACCTTAACATAAAAAGGTTGCGTGTCTTAAAAGAAAATTCTCTGTTGAAAAGAGATACATATGTTATTCCCACTCCATTTAGTTCAGGGATCAAGCAGGGTCAGTTTGAGTCATAGGACGGAGGTGGTGATATGACACAAGTGTAAAAAAAGTTTTTGTAAGGTGTCCCAAGAAATAGAAATATTAGAATAAGAGATGAATATGAACATGAATCTAGCACAAGACAGCCTTGAACAGAGGAAAAATAAAGCCCACTATCAGTAATTAAAAAGAGAAATAACCGTGAATTTGTAAAAAGAATAGTATTTGCAAATCCAAGCTTAGTGTAATATACATGAATAGATAAAATTTTTCTGTGAATGATAGCAGAGTGGTGGGAAAGCATAACAATAAAACATGAAATCAATTTAAAGGTCTAATAAAGGAAAATATTAAGGTAATTCCTATAGATGGTAATAGGCACCTGGCAGTCTTTATTCTCAAAGAAGTAAAAGCAAAATTCTCATGCTTCACGAAATGAACAATAATTGTGCGTAATATTGAATGAATCATTGCAGTTGGCAGAGTTAGTCAAGAGATACTGGATTGTTGTAATTTGATGAAATTAAGGTCCTTAGTCAAAGAGCTAAATACTGCTACAGATTACATTGTGCTGGAGGTTGCCCAAGACCATTTCTGAATACTTTTTTAAAGTTGAAAATTTTAGGGATTATCAAGCTAGTAGATATTTGAATGAAGTTAGTGTAACTTGAAAAGGATTATGTAGCAATTCATGATTCTTCAGGAATTGTCTTGAAAAGTGTCAATAAACTGCATTATTTTTGTATGTAGTTTGGATTTTAACAAGATATTTAGATGATGTTTGGCTCTCAAGTTTATTAAAAGAAACCTCTTTATTTTAATTTTATTTTGAGGACAGCCCATTTCATGCCCATTTCATCTTCGGGGGAAGACCCAAGTTAGACCTCTTTGCCTCTTCCCCATGTTAGACCTCTTTGCCACTCGCTTGAACAGGAAGCTGGAGGTCTATTTCTCTGTGGATTTTCCTCTGGCAGAGGATGCTCTACAGCATCCTTGGGACAATCTTGAGGTGTACACCTTCCCTTCGTTCTACCTGATCTATCAGGTCCTAAACAGAGTAATGAGGTTCTGGAATCTCAGGATGACCTTGGTGGCACCTCTGTGGCCACAGGTAGAGTGGTTCCCAGACCTGTATCATTTGTCAGCGGTTCCAAGAGAAATTCCCCCATGGAACAACCTTTGCCAGCCTCATGTGGAAAGGTTCCACTTGTTGGTAGGATCTCTATCGCTTCACAGCTGGAGACTGTCAAGTATCTCTTGAGAGCAAGAGGCTTTTCTCACAAAGCAGCAGGCCAGATGTCCAGCTATCTCAGGAGGTCTTCATCAGCGGTTTACTAGGGTAGTGGCCGGTCTGTTAGGCTGTTTACTGTGATTGGGGTTATTGACGGGCTTTCTCTCCACTCAGAACTTGAGTCAGTGAATTGCAGATTTTCCAATCTTTCTCAGAAACAAGAAAGCTTTTTCCGTCTCTGCTTTCAGGTTTGTTTTGCACCTGAAGGCCGTGGACATCTCTTCATTTTGGGAAATCTCAATGTTGTTCAAGAGTTATGAACAATCCTGCTCACCAAGAGAACTCAAACCTCCGATGTGAGATCTTACTCTGGTCCTGAGTAGTCTCACTCTAGCTCCATTCAAGCTACTGCGTTGTTCGTCAGTCAGGAGTTAGACTCCAAAGACAGTTTTTCCGTTGGCCTTGGCTTCCTTGAAGAGAGTTAGAAAACTTCATGACCTGAGTCATTATGCTAAAAACACCAGGGGTTGGAGGTCTTTGGCCTTCAAATTTGTCTCGGAATTTGTAGCTAAGGCTCAAAATCCCTCAGTTGACAATGGAAGATTTGCCTTGTTTTTGAATTCCCTCCCTGAATGAGTTCTAGGACAGCATTCTGCAGGAGTTTTTGCCTTGTCCTGTCAGAGCTCTGCACTGCTATCTAAAAAGGACTCGTCACCAAAAACCATGTTCACTTCCTTTTGCTGAAGGACATTGCCCATGGGTCCTCGAACACTTTTTCCTTGGGCCTGGTGGTGGCTGCCCAGCAAGTTGTGTAGCTCATCTAGTGTGTCTGTTGGGACAGTTTGTATCTTGCTTAAGATGAGTGTGTGGAAGAGAGAATGAGTGAGATGGCTGGTCTCCCCCTTTTTTTCTTTCTCCCTATGGGTGGATTGACACGCATCATAACCTGGTACTGATCTGATACAGGTGAGTGTGGCATCCATACTGGTTGCAGTAATTCGGTTTGTTCCTATAGTACAGTAAACAACTCTGCTTCTCAGTAGCACTTAGCCCTCTCAATGACAAGGGGAGGGATGAGTAGTAACAAACCCCTGTTGGCCTACATGGTTTGTTGCTTGAACAGACAGAGTACTCTTTACCTTCCACGAATGCAATGAATCTGGACATGTCTCATTGTGTTTAATCCTAGCAGGCTGAGTTTTTAGATTAACTATTATCTGTTCTCTCACAGGCTCAGACCCCCTTCTTTAGAACTTGATCTTGTAGGAATGGTGGTCAAGTGGGCTGAACCCCCAGCCAGTTCAGGGTACTTGTACCTCCCTCCAAGTATAAGTCTATCCTATTGTTAAGACTAAAGGTTTGTTCTGCGTATGAACAAATGAAAAATTTTTAATCAATTTGTATTTTTCATAGCTAACAATCCGGAGGTCTTAACATTAACTTCCCACCACTAGCTGCCCCTCTCATATCCCGGGTTGGAAGAAACTGATGTGTTACGAGGTTCCAAGCCTGGTCGGTGACCAGCTCCCACCTCGTATATGCATTAGTTGCCGGGTGCCACAGATTCCTTGTTTTACAATCTTTTTTTTTTTTAACCGGTTTCCAGCTGGCACTAGAAGATTATCCTATTGTTAAGACTTCAGGTTTGTTAGCTATGAAAAGTACAAATTAATAAAAAAAATTTCATGTGTTGCAAGTGACTGTATCTTATCTTAGGATGTGAAGCAGATCAATTCAAATTAAAGAGCCCAAGTAATATATATATCAGAATAAAAGTATAGGTATTTACTAGCGGACATGGGAATATCCATATTCGTTGGTCTCCTAGGTGATTCTGCTAATTTTCTTTATTTTTTATTGCAGGTGAAGCTTTGGTACAGACCTGTAATTGACCACACCCTAGACAGTGAGGAATGTGCTACTGTGCCACCTGCTGTTAGATCATATTAAGACACCAGAAATATTTCTTTGGACTGGAATCCAGGGAATTGTGTGCTTAGTATTAGCTGTTTATGTAGTAATTTCAGTAATTCAACAAAAATAACCGAAGTACAAATCTTGACTGGCTTAATGGTTTTTACTGGTTTTTATTGATGTTTATTATATAGTTATTCCCTGTTTCCAGTTTAACAAGAGATTGGGTACAACATGTCTGGAAGTAGGTTGTAAGTCTGGTTATTTTTGCTGGCTTACTGTTTTGGAGAAGCCCCATCAGCTTGAGGAGATGAACACTTGTGACCAGATGTAATTGATGTCTAGTCTTCAGGGTTCAAGTTATCTCCTTGTTCCAGTGATTTATATTTATAAAGTATAGGTAAGCACAACCTTGTAGATAGTGTATATAGAGTTCATTTAAAACCAAGGTGGTAAAGCTTTTCTTGGAAATGAACTTACATAAACACGTAAGTAGTTTATATTTTAGGCTCTTATGTATTAATGATTATTGATAATACACAGTAAAGGGAGATATCCTACAAATATACTATTTTTTCTGTAATCTGCATTTACATTACAACCATTTTTTATTGTGTCATCTTATGCCATTTACTTTGTGAGACTCATTACAACTGTGAATGTTGGTTTTCCCTGATCTGTTTTTTCCCATCCAAATTTACTGGTAATGGCTGAAATTTGCATTTGTACTATTTCACATGTTAAAGAAAATGGTCATCCAGCAGGTCACCTCACTGGGCATGGTAGACTGTGAGAAAATATTTTCTTTATTATTAATACTATAACCCATCCAGGCCAATTATGAAACGGTGGTCTCAAGTTTTATTTTTAATAATGTGCATCGGCATGCTTTTGAGGGCCAGAGGAACACGCAGCCCAGGGTCAAAGTAAAAGAAGAAAAAATAAAAAAGGTTAAATAATGAAGAATGTAAGGCCTGTGTTGCTATAGATAGAATGCTGAAATTCATAAGAAGGTGAAAGTTACCAAAGATTCTTTAAGGAGAAGCCACATACCGTAAGAGAGCAAGATTGAAAGAAGTAAGAAAGGGATCATTTGAAGAGTTGTATGGTCTTTAATTGTCTTTTCTTGGAGGGAGATGATATTAAGCTCTCAAATTACAAATATGAGATATTTTTGGAATAACGAAAAAAAGTCTGGATATTATAATGGGCAAGATCTTCAAAGACATCTAAGCCTCGCACTCAATTTTTGTAAGTGGATTTAGCAATTTGAACTAGTATGTGGTCTCTCAAACTTGTATAAAAACCTGAACACCTGAGTTGCTGATTCAAACAAGGTATTACATATACTGTTATTATCAAGAGGAATAGTAAATTTTGATAATTGGGTGTGTTCTTTTTAAACAATTTGCCAACTGAAACATCCAGATGGCACAAGAGTAAGTGTATGTCAGCTTCAGGAGTGGCTTGGGGTCACACTGTAGATGGTACTGAAGTCATAGCTACAATGCATTCTGCCTTTTACTTGGAAGTTACAGTACTTTAATAAAATGTGAAAAAACTACCATGTTACAGGTTGTATGTATGTACAGGAGGGTGTTTTTTAGCACAGTAGTAGTTGTTTCTCTGTCTCTCTCCCCCTCAAATTGTGCATAATTATTTCATTACAAGTTATGTACAATGTAATACTGTAATACCCTTTAAGTCTGAATGCCCTTCAGCACCATTGGATGTAGAATATGTCTGGGGAATATTAAAGTAAATCTTGAAAAATAGTTCCCAACATACTATCAAGACATAATTTGCCAGAGATGTAGGAGGGATGCAGAATGCTTGCTGAGGTGCCCCAGCAAAAGTTAATTGTTTAGTTGTGGAATGGGGATATCTTAGTCGCAATTGCTGTTACCATAACGTATACTAGAAGCTGCAGTAGATAGAAATAAGAAGGATACTAATGATAGATTAGTCCAACAGTCAGTTAATAAAGCATCTGGAAGCCATTCTAATTCTAGTGAAGTAAGACAACAAGAACAAAACACCACATGATCCTTCCCCTAGGTCAGCAGGACCCTCTTCTCCAAAGAAGAAATTAGCACATCGGCCCTTTCACAATAGACCCAATAGAGGAAGGGCTATTAGGGGCAGAGGGAGAGGCTCGAGACGATAGATCGGGCGCCTCTCACCACTCAGTCACACCAGTTGGGGGGATGCCTGGCAAATCATTGGAGGGTGTGGCAGAGATTCGGAGCGGAACAGTGGGTAGTGGATGTACTCAGTCTGGTATCTGATCCCATTCAACTTTACTCCACCCGTGACAGAACAACCATTATCACACTTCTTTTACACTCAGGAATCTCGGAAAATTCCTTATCATGCAAGAAGTGAAGATGATGGAGAAGGGAGCTGTAGAGCAAGTAACACTCCCTTCAAATGGATTTTACAGCGGTATCTTCCTTATACCCAAGGCCAATGGAGATTGGAGGAAAGTTACTGATCTGTCAACATTAAATCTGTTCATGATGAAAATGAGATTCCAAATGGAGAACCCATGGACAGTTCTAGCAGAGAAGGTTTTCCAATTCAAAGTTCTGTTTGTTCATACACGAAACAAACCTTCGGTCTTAACATTAGGATTTACTAGCGCCAAGCTGGAAACCGGTAGAATTAAAATTACACTTGTGAGATCCAGGGACTAATGGCATCTATACCAGGTCACGGGGCATGTATACCCAGAATGCCCACGGCTACCTATGACCCATCAGTTATTTTCCTACCGCCTTTAAGATAAGACGTGTTACTGTCTATCTCATTTAAAGCCGGTTTTTCAGTTTGCCCGTTCTTTATCCATTTCATTTTTTATTTTTCATTCCTTTTCTTTCTCCAAGTGTGATCAGTGTGTGGTAAGAGTGTATACGTGGTATGATGGAGAATTTTGCCTCAACATCGGGATCGTCTACCGCTTCGAAGAGGAGACAAAGGAAATGCCCAGGAGTCAGTGGCTTTCCATGTTCTAGGTTCCTAACTTCGGTGTCGACGGATCCTCATCCAACGTGTAGTAGGTGCAGGGAAAACGTATGTACGGTTACTAATCCGTGTTCTGTTTGTCGCGGTTGGTCGGTGGAACAGTGGAAGAAGTTCTATGGGAAAAGCCAATACAAAAGAAAGGGGGTGACGCCATCTTTGGATGACCAAACCTTACCGGCTTCTTTTGTATCGGTAATAAACCAGGCTGCTCCATATGTTTCTCCACCTGCTTTTGAATTGTCTCATACCCCTTCGGTTTCTCCTAGCGGTTCTGTAACGGAAACGTCAGGAGGGGCCTTGGGTAATTTTATGAATAATTTGCACTCCTTTGTTCCCAGCAAGTAGAGGGGGAGATCCGCCATCTTTGTTCCAGGCTCCTGCTACTCAAGCGCATAGGTTAGATGGTACGTGGGTCAGCGCTAGGCCTACCAGGCGGACCAACCTTGGATGGTCTGCTTGCGCATTATATGACGTCACGGTTCCAGCAGGGTCCGGCAGCGCTGAATGTTCCTCATCCCCCGGGCTTGCAATTTATGGGAATTAATGCCGCGGCTTCACCATCCCACTCAGTATTTACAGCGATGCAGAACGTGGGAGGTAGTTTGGCAGCAAGCGTGCGGTTGCCACCAGAAACCTCTCAGTCTCTCCCTACGAGAGGGATGACGTCACAACATACGTCACACTCTGAGATGGCAGGCGTGATGACGTCACAGACCGATTCTCGGCCTTTTTCGCTGCACCCAGACGCTAATACGCCTTCTGACCCGTCAATGCAAACTGTAATGCAGAAATTACAGGATATAGAGGAGAGAATGAATAAGAGAGACAAAAAGAAAAAGTGTGATTCGCCTTCTTCGTCTTCTTCCTCTAGTTCGGCGTCATCGCTAAGTCCGATAACGTCACGGCGAGCGCCAGTCAAGCTTTGGAGGAGGATTCGGGAGTTCCTGGCGGATCCTCTGGCCAACAGGAGAAGAATCAATTCTTCCTCTTCTTCGGACCAAGACTGTCATTTCCAAGTCAGCAAGAAGGTCGGAAAATCAGTGGCTATTAAGCACAAGGTTGGCAGACGAAGCCGTTCGCAAGAGTCCGAACAAGCGAGAGAGGTGACGGCCGGCGAGCTAGCGGCCGAGGCGGAGTTGCCAGTTCAGATCGCAAAACTGCGATACCTCTGGTAAAATCGACGTTGGCGGCGAAAGGTGCAGCAGAGGATGGAATGCAGGTCCCAGTTTCGCCCCGTAAGGCCGTTCAAAATACGTACGAAGGACGATAAGGCTCCTATTAAAAGTACGAAAAATAGACAGTTGGCAACCTCGGCGGATACGTTCGTGGAAGGCAGTGTCCGTCTGGATAGAAGGCCGAGGCCGGGCTCGCCGACGCTCGAAACGATGCCAAATGCTAATAGAGACGAACTTACCTCTGTCTTAAGGGAGCCTTCATCTTGGAGATCTAGACGAGATTCTCGCTCTAGATCCGTGAGCAGAGAAAGAGTGAGACGTTCTCGTTCCCCTGCTGACTATCTGGGATCGAGCCAACAGCGGCCAGCAAAGATCAAAGAGACCGCGGCCGTATGGGGCAGGCGGCCGTGGAATTCCGGGCCGTCTGTCAGAAGATAGAGGCGAGACAACATCCCTCGTGACGGAGAGTGGTACACTAGAGCCGGAGGAAGGAGAAAACCAAGAGTTTCTGGCCTCGTATGCAGAGGTTATTGATTTGATTCGTCAATTCAATAGCCTTTCAGAGAAGACAGAAACACCGGCCAGTATGCTTCCTCCTGGAATTGACATGGCGTTTGGACTAAAGAGGGATACCAAGGTGTCGTATGAATTGCCTTGTTCGAGTCATGCGGAATCGGTCTTGCAACACGTAAACGCAAAGATTGCAGGGAGGGATAATTCTTAAGATCTAATAGATCATTTAAATTTATTCCCCCTCCAATGATTAAAGCAAAGGAAACATTATACGACCACCGAAGGTCCCTTTGCTGTCTAGACAAATGAACCCTAATGTTGTAAGGTTAAGGCCTGGATTAACCTTGGATCAGGTTAAAATGGAGTGCCCTTCGATGACGTACCAAGAGGCTGCTACGTTAGAAGCAACAGCTTCTTCTGTCTTTCAGGCTGCGTCCTGGTTAGACCTTTGGTCAACAGCAGTGGCGAAAATTGCATCCTCGGAAGCAACAAGGAAAGTAGTGGATGAACCATTGTTCATTAGATTACTACAGTCAGGGTCCAAGGCGATTGCGTACCTGACAAACGTAAGTGCCAATGTTTGGGCAAATATCCTGCTAATGAGGAGAGATGCAGCATTGGCTAGACTAAGCCGCAATGTGGATTTGGATTCCCTGTTAGCAATGAGGAATGGGGATATCTTGGAATCGCAACTACTGTTGCCAGAGGTCATACTGGAAGAGGCAAAAGATAGAAGAAGGATGGACACTAACGATAGGTTGGTGCAACAGGCAGTTAGGAAAACGTCTAACAGTCAAACTACTCCTTTGGAGGGAAGACAACAGCAGATGTCTCGAAAGAAGACAGTGAGACATAGCATCCCTAATAGAGTCACAAGACCCTCTTCCCCAAAGAGGATAACTCATCGGCCCTTTCACAATAGAAACAACAGAGGAAGGGGCAATAGGGGAAGAGGGAGAGGCTCAAGAAGATAGGTGGGCGCCTCCCATCACTCGGCCACACCAGTGGGGGGTTGCCTGGCAAATCACTGGAAGGTGTGGCAGGAACTAGGGGCAGAGCAGTGGGTGGATGTTCTCAGGATCGGGTATTTGATTCCGTTCGAGGTAACCCCGCCCCTGACAGATCAACCATTACCCCACGTCACTTATGCCCACAAATCTCAGAAGGCCACTATTCTGCAGGACGAAGTGAAGAAGATGATGGAAAAAGGAGCTGTGCAACAAGTATGCAGTCCGACAAAAGGCTTCTACAGCAGGATTTCTCCGGTACCCAAAGCCAACGGGGAGTGGAGGACAGTAATAGACCTGTCAACGCTGAATCTGTTTATAAGGAAAACCAGTTTCAAGATGGAAACTCCAAAAACGGTTCTACAAGCAGTCAGAATCGGAGACTTTATGCTGACAAGTCGATCTAAAGGACGCATACTTTCAGATACCAGTCCATCAGTCTTCAAGGAAATTTCTCCGCTTCAGTCTTGCAGGGAAAGCTTTCGAATTCAAGGTCCTGTGCTTCGGATTGACAACGTCTCCTCAAGTTTTTATAAGAGTGTTCACCCTCGTGTCGCGTGGGTGCATGCTCAGGGGATCAGGCTAATAAGATATCTGGACGATTGGCTGGTGATAGCAAAGTCCAGGGAGAAATTACTCAGGGACAGGGCGGCCCTCCTGCAGCTTTGTCACAGCCTAGGTATTGTGGTGAATCAGCAGAAGTCGCAGCTGGATCCAAGTCAACGTTTGGAATATCTGGGAATGGTGATAGACACAACACAAGCCAAAGTATTCCCGACAGACCAAAGAGTAGAGAAATGCAAACAAGTGGTGAATGCCTTTCTGGGAAAGCAGACACAGCCAGCAAGACAGTGGCAGGTGGTGCTGGGAATCCTAACCTCCCTGGAGAAGCTAGTACCACAAGGAAGGCTACACCTTCGGTCCCTACAATGGAGGATGAAGGAGTTTTGGTCACCAACAGTAGATCACCCGTACGAGCAAATTCCCTTGTCGGCAGAAGTGAGGAAAGACTTGCTGTGGTGGGTGAACGACGACAATCTGACAGTGGGTGTCCCCCTTCAACAATCCTCCCCGACCTCTTGCTGTTCTCGGATGCGTCACTAGAAGGCTGGGGAGCCCATATGGAGGAGTTGATGGTGTCAGCAAAATGGAGTTGCAAGGACAGAGAACTCCATATAAACGTGCTGGAGTTGAAAGCAGCTTTCCTGGCTCTACAAGAATTCAGGGAGAGAGTAAAGGGACACTCAGTGGTATTGATGTCAGACAACACCACAGTAGTAGCTTATATAAACAAGCAAGGAGGCCTAGTTCTCGGCAGTTACATGTGATGACAGTTCAACTTCACCAGTGGGCTATAGAGAACCTGGTAGACATCAAGGCCAGGTATATTCCGGGAAAAAAGAAACATAGTGGCCGACAAGTTGAGCCGCAGGGATCAGATTCTGGGAACGGAGTGGTCCCTACACCAACAGGTAGTGGACAGGATGCTCATGTTGTGGGAAGGACCGATCATAGACCTATTCGCAACCAGGTACAACAAAAAAGTTGGAAGTGTATTGTTCAGTAGTCCCGGACGCAGAGGCAGTAGCAGAAGATGCGCTACAACACCCCTGGGACAATCTGGACGTGTACGTATCTCCTCCATTTTGTCTAAATCCGTCAGGTTCTGAACAGGGTAATGCGGTCTCAGAACCTCAAGATGACCCTGGTAGCCCCGTTATGGCCGAAAGCAGAGTGGTTTCCAGACCTACTGGAACTCCTAGTAGATGTGCCAAGAGAGTTACCTCCATGGAGCAACCTTCTGTGTCAGCCTCACGTGGAGAGGTACCACCAGTCGGTGAAGTCCCTATCGCTTCACGGGTGGAGACTGTCAAGTATCTCCTCCGAGAGCGAGGGTTTTCGCAGAAAGCAGCAACATCAGATGGCAGGTAATATCAGAAAATCATCTGCGACAGTATACCAAGGAAAGTGGTCAGCATACTGTGATTGGTGTCGTAGAGGGAACGTGTCTCCACTCGGGTACCACTATTCAGCAGTTAGCAGACTTTCTGATATATCTCAGAACAGAAAAACATATGTCTGTATCTGCAGTGAAGGGGTACAGGGCTGCTCTAGCCTCAGTCTTACGAATGAATGGAGTGGACATATCGTCTTCATGGGAGTTGGCCATGCTGATGAGGAGCTTTGAACAGTCATGCCCACCAAAGGAGCTAAAAGCCCCAGATTGCGATCTGACCAAGGTACTGAGTAGTCTGACAAAACCCCCCTACGAACCACTAAGGCAGTCCACGGATAGGAGCCTGACCCTGAAGACAGTCTTCTTATTGGCCCTGGCTTCAACCAAAAGGGTGGGGGAGCTACATGGCCTCTCATATCTCATAAAGCACTCGAGAGGTTGGAGATCAATGGTGTGTGAGTTTGTCCCAGAATTCGTGGCAAAGACCCAAAATCCAACAATAGTAGATGGCAGATTCGACTCCTTTACCATACCTTCCTTGGCAGACTTTGTAGACAACGACAAAGCTGAAATGCTCCTGTGCCCCGTCAGGGCACTAAGGGAGTACTTAAAGAGAACAAGGCACCTGAGGCCGGGGTGCCAGAGGTTGTTCGTAAGTACAGGACGGAACAAGAAGGAAGTGTCCAAGAATACAATATCATTTTGGCTAAGGGAGACGATCAGAGATGCTTATACTGCAGAAGACAGAGGGTCAGATAGCCAGGTGGGAGCTAGAGCTCATGACATCAGGGGTGTGAGTGCTTCCCTGGCATTTAAGAAGAACATGTCTGTGGATAAAATTCTGAAAGCTGGCGTGTGGAAGCGCCAAACAACTTTCACCTCATTTTATTTGAAAGATGTTGCCCATAGATCCTTGGACACCTTTTCCTTGGGTCCAGTGGTGGCGGCCCAACAAGTGATATAGTTCATCCAGTGCCCCTGGCGGGTCAGTTTGCGTCTAGTCTAAGATGAAGGTATGAAAGTAGAATGAATGGGATGACTGGTCTTTTTTCTTTACTACTTTCTTCCTACTCCTTTAACTACGGGCAATATGAAGGAGAGTACCGTCATGTGCTGGAAAGGACTAGATGCAGGTGAGATGGTCAGCCATACTGTGAAGCTATCTTAGCTGATGATATACTTTTCAGTAGCAACACACCCCTCTGGATAATAAGGAAAAGAGGGGTGAGGTGGATCCAGTCGCAAGGGACAAGAGTAAACAGTAGAATGGTATCTACACCCAGTGGGAGGAAACCAATAGATCCGCTTATATCTTTGGTCCTAGGTTCATTGTCCATTCTCTTAGAATTTCCCTATATATTCGGAAATGGATAAGGTGGCAAACTCCCAGTCAGTTGTAGAGACTTACCTCCCTCCAATAGTAAGTCTATCCTAATGTTAAGACCGAAGGTTTGTTTCGTGTATGAACAAATACCAAATTTGTAACTAATTTGTATTTTTCATAACTAACAAACCTGAGGTCTTAACAGTTAAAGGCCCACCTCGAACCACCCCTCTAGCAGTCTAAACTGGGTTAGAAATATAACTGATGGGTCACAGGTAGCCGTGGGCATTCTGGGTATACATGCCCCGTGACCTGGTATAGATGCCATTAGTCCCTGGATCTCACAAGTGTAATTTTAATTCTACCGGTTTCCAGCTTGGCGCTAGTAAATCCTAATGTTAAGACCTCAGGTTTGTTAGTTATGAAAAATACAAATTAGTTACAAATTTGGTATGTTTCGGATTGACAGTCTCCTCGAGTATTTACAAGAGTATTCACTCTCATGTCGACATGGGCGCATGCTCAGGGGTTCAGGTTAATAAGATACCTGGACGAGCAAAATTACTTCGGGACAGGGATATCCTTCTCCAGTTTTGTCACAGCTTAGGCATTGTTATAAATCAGAAGTGGAGTTTGGACCCCAGTCAGAGGCTTGGGTACCTAGGTATGATTATAGACACAGTAAAGGCCAAAGCTTTCCCTTCAGACCAGAGGGTAGAGAAATGCAAACAAGTAGTGAATTCCTTCCTAGGAAAACAAACACAACTAGCAAAACGGTGGCAAGTAGTCCCAGGAATCCTGAGTTCCTTGGAGAAGTTAGTGCCACATGGGAGATTACATTTTGGTCCTTACTATGGAGGATGAAAGTTTTGGTCACCAACTGTAGATCACCCATATGAGTACATTACCTTGTTGACAAGAGGTGAGAAAAGATCTACTGTGGTGGTTGCAGGACAACAATCTGACAGTGGGAGTTCCCCTTCAACACTCCGGATCTTCTGCTGTTCTCAGATGCGTCACTAGAAGGTTGGGGTGCTCACATGGAGGAACTGATGATTTTGGGGAAGTGGAATCACAAGGACAGGGAACTTCATATTAATGTGCTAGAATTAAAAGCAGCTTTTCTAGCACTACAGGAGTTCCGGGAGAGAATGAAGGAACAATCAGTGGTATTGATGTCAAACAACACCACAGTAGTAGCCTATGTAAACAAGCAAGGAGGGCTGGTATCTTGTCAGTTACACCTGATGTAACATCATTAGTGGGCTGTAGAGAACTTTAGTAGACATCAGGGCCAGATATATTCCAAGGAAAAGGAACGAAGTAGCCGACAAATTGAGCTGCATTGACCAGATTCTAGGAACAGAGTGGTCCTTACATCAGGAGGTAGTAGACAGAATGTGGGAAAGGCCAATCATAGACCTGTTCTCAACGAAGTAGAGTAGTACTCCAGGATACGAAATTAATCTGTTTTGAAGCGGCCTTCGTAGCCTGATTTTTTCGTATCTTGAACCACATTTTTCATGTAAATTGCCTAATTCGTTCCAAGCCCTACAAAAACACTGCAGTAAATTTTATAATAAAGCTAAATTGACCTATAAACAATGAAATACAACCATTTGGACCATTCAATACCTAACATAACCTTTATTGTAGTACTTACCTGTAAATAAAGTGTATTAGTGTACATGGTACAAGAAATACTTTACGTACATGTACGGACATATGTAGTAAAATGTGGAACCTAACCTTACCTTTCGAGTGAGGCGATCGGCAAAAAATATTAACACTTAACTTTACGAAACACTATAAAAAATGGCAGAAAACATTAACACTAAACTTTACGAAGCATTAACAAATGGCAGAAAACATTAACACTGTGTGATTATCTCCATCTTCGTTCTCCATAGAAAGCATCCTCTTCTTTCCGTGAACTTCAGCAACATTCTTGGGACCAATGGCTAATAACGTAAGTATGTACGTAATTAAGTTCACACACAACACGATAAAGTAATTTACAGTACAATGAAAGTGAAATCACTAACACGAATTTACGTTAACAAACTAAATATATATTTGTGAAGGAACGATTTCCAGCATTTACGATAACGCTGCTGCAAAAAATGGTCAAGGAACGCCTTTACATAAAGGCATGATGCTGACCAATAGGAGAGCAGGATCTTGTGGCGGTGACTAGCATCAGGAACCAATGGGAGAGCGGGAGGATGGTGGTGAGTCTACTCAGTTGATGGCGCGCGAGTTTTAAAATTGTTCTCGGTGCTCCGGGTGAATCCCGGGACTTCACAGTAACACCCTTTCGTAACCTGAATTATTTTCGTATGCAGAGGGAAAAAAAATCTTCGTCTTTGCTTTTGTGACTAGAATTTTTCGTAAGTTGGGACTTTCGTACGTCGAGGTTCCACTGTACAACAAAAAGTTGGAGGTATATTGTTCACTGGTCCCAGACAGAAGCTGTAGCAAAAGATGCTCTTCTACACCCATGGGACAATCTGGATGTATGCGCATTTCCTCTGTTTTGCTTGATCCATCAGGTTCTGAACAAGGTGATGCAGTCTCAGAATCTCAAGATGACTGGTAGCCCCATTGTGGCTGAAGGTAGAATGGTTCCTGGACCTATTGGAACTTCTAATAGATATTCTGAGAGAAATACCTCCCTGGAACAACCTACCATGTCAACCACATGTCGGTGCAATCCCTATCACTTCACTGGTGGAGACTTTCAAGTACCTCCTTCAGATGGCAGGATATATCAAGTCATTGACAGTTGTGTACGAGGGAATATGGTTTGTGTACTGTGATTGGTGTTGTACAGGGAGTCTTTCTCCACTCAGAACCACTATTCAAGAGTTAGCACATATCCTGATATATCTCAAAACAGAAAAACATCTGTCTGTATCTGCCATAAAATGGTACAGAGTTGCAATAGCTTAGGACCTGCGAATGAAAGGCGTGGACATTTCCTTTTCATGGGAAAAGTTTCTGTTAATGAAGAGTTTTGAGCAGTCCTGTTCCCCGAAGGAACTAAAAGCTCCCGATTAGGATTTAACCTTCTACTTTCCAGCTTTAGAAAAGCTATACTATCATAAATTCCTAAACCGTTGGATAGCTACTGTCTTGCCATGTAAGTATTAATAATACTCAGTAGACAAAGTTTAATGATCTTGATACATGCCTTGTCACTAAAATGGAGTTAATTCAGGAACTGGGGCCTGTATCCTTGCAGGCTGCTAATGCTAAGAAAACTAGTGAAAAGAAGATTTATGACTTTTCTACTTTTTCCGTAATCTTAGATGTTTTTGTTCTCTAGGCATGTGCACGTTCCTAGGCAAGCTTCTGATCTGTTTAGCTAGAGCACTAATTACATCTAAAGAATGTACAATTGACTTCTATAACTGTGGAACTGTGGAATGATTGACTGATTTGTAGATTTTAATAATAAATGACATGCACTGGGGCAACTAAGGTCATTCAGCACTTAGAATCTGATATTGTAAATTTAACTGTAACTCATGCAAAACTATAAGATAAAAAAATTAGAATTATACCGTATTAGTCTTTAATACAAAAAAAAAGATAAAATCAAGTAAATAGTTTAACTAAATAAAAGTTAGTTTTCTCTAAAAAACATTTAACTACTTTGCTAATAGTGAAATTCCACAGTAAGTAGATAACACAGGATGACAAAAGTGGCAACCAGCAAAAAATAACCTTTGATTTGTACTTTTTAAAGTATGTACATATTATTATTATTTTATAGGCTTTGTGGATCTATCATATCAAGTTGATGCTTTTCTCGCAGCACGATGCAGTGATTTTTGGAATACAATTTATTCCATTAATAAACAGCATGTTGAGCACTATAGTGTAAATCAATGGCATCATCTACAATTTATCAGTATTTGGCATTTCCCTGTTTCACGAGTCCCTCAAATTTTGGCCAATAAGTTTTGTCTACTATGCATCAGCTTGGCAATCTCAGCATCAGTGAGCTACCATTATTGTTGATAAAACAAAATAAATGATCACTTGCATGGAAAGGTTCTCCAAATAGTCATTAAGACAATTTCTGCTGGTAAAAAGAGAGGCCAATCCAGAACATAGTCTTAAGGCCTGTCCACACGACTGGGCCTGATCGGCGGACCTCCCCTCCAACGGGCACGCTTGACAGGCAAACTGTCAAATTGCCCGATGGGTCTTGTAGCAAAATCACCATGGTGGTGCCCGATGGCTCGAGCTTCGACCTTGGCAGACGTATGTTGACCATATAAATTTCTTTTACTGAGCTATTCTTTGTACCTGATTCTCTTTTTTTTTTCTTCTTTTTCATCACACACAAAGCAATTATCATGCTACACAATATCTTCTTTGCGGTAGGCACCATGTTTATCGTACCGCACTGAAGACACTACTGGCATCGTCGGGCACGCCCACCTCTCCATCGCCTTACCCATGTGGGCAACATTCACGGGTGAGTCCGCCAGAATTTGCCCGTCAATCCCGGAGCACGCCGATCAGGCCCGCTCGTGTGGACAGGCCTTTAGTCCATACGAGCAATAAGTACTAGATTACCTTTTGAACTGGCTAAAACGTCTCCCTATGGAGGATGTCTACTACTTACCTCAACCGATCTGAACGAAAGGTTGAGGCACTTGGTTAATTAGTCAATCCTTTATGTTTAGTCCCGGGGCACTAACAATTCAATTGGAGGATTAATTTTGGGAGTCACTGGGAACACCGCTGAATCTGGGAACACCTTCCTATGACAACTGATTCTTAAAAAAATACTGAAGCGGTCCCACATGAAGTCTGCCCAGCTGAACAAACTCCTCCCTTGGTGAAAATGTCCCTAGGCGACTCATCCAATTGTTTGCAGAACACAGATTTAGAGGCAGAAATTTTTTGGTCAACTTCAGACACAACTCCACTCTTTTCGGGGATGGAGAAACCCGAAAACTCAGAGTCTATTATCATTCCCAAATATAGAATCTGTTGAGAAGGAATTAATTGAGATTTCTGAGCATGTATCATCAAGCCCAACTCCCAGGCTAACAGGAGGGTTTTCTGGAGGTCCTCCAAACACTATCTCTGATTGGGCTTGAAGGAAACTATCATTGAGGTAGAAGGATAATCATACTCCCACTAAGTGTAGCCATTTTACTATGGGGGCAAGAACTCTTGTAAACACCTGTGGTGCAGTCGGAAGACCAAAACAGTGCATGGATTTGGAACACTGTCCCCGTAGACAAATCTTGGGAATTTCCTTGATTCCTGGTGGATAGGAACGTTGAAATACGCATCCTGCATATTTATGTATGGCGTCCAGTCTCCCTGGTGAATGGATGACAGAATGGTATATGAGGGACAAGACTACTTCTGAGAGGCCTAATCCTTCTTTGAGCCTTTGGAGTAAGCTGTTAATGCCACTGGAGAGTTGGTTAAAGGTGGCCTTTCTTTGAAGGGATACTGTAACCTTCCCTCAGAACGTTAAGAAGATCCAAGGCTCTGATCATCTCTCCACTTATTCCAAAAAAGAAGATCTAGAGAGAGATCCCTGTTGACAGCCACGAAAGGGCCACATGGTGTACTAAAACTTCCTTCAGATGTCTAGAGGAGTGAGACAGAAGATCCTGAGTACTATTTGATATGCTTATTGAGGCTGACCTGTACAGTTAATTAAACAACTCCCATAATGACTTATTTGTTCCCTTTTAACAGAGCACATAAATTTTAAAAAAAATGTAGTTTTCTTACCTTCCTTGTCATGCAAAAAACTTGACTGAACCACAAGTTTAGTCTAATATCATCATGATAACCACACTTGCTTTCCGCACAGCAAAACAGTACCCTTCAGAATTAAAGGGGGTACTACTTCGTATGTTCATATCCAGTAAATAGTATGGAAATTGTCTTAAATATAGAAAAATTTTAAAACCATGTTCCTCAGCCAAGGTATTGAAGGCATTTACTATAGACTACAAGTTTTTACAGGTTGAAGAAGCATCATAAGTAGAGCGCTCTATTGAAGAAAACTTTCCCTTCCCTGTTGTTAATAGCAGCTTTAAAACAATGTACTTTCCTGAGTAAGTCCCTCCTCCAGTAAAAAAGCTTTTAGCTTGTTCCCAATCTAGTTTTGATGATTGTCTGATAAAAAAAAACTTTTGGTGAATCATGTTACTATGAATAACTTTTGCAAGTGGATTATATCAATGCCAGGTAGTATCAGAAAATTTCTCTAGGTCAAAGAAGAGCGCCTCAGCGGCGTGGTTGGTATGGTATTAGCGTCCCACCTCGGTGGTCGCGCGTTTGATTCTCAGCCATTCCATTGAGGAGTGAGAGGTGTGTATTTCTGGTGATAGAAATTCACTCTCGACGTGGTTCAGAAGTCACGTAAAGCCGTTGGTCTCATTGCTGAATAACCACTGGTTCCATGAAATGTAAAAGCACCATACAAACAATCAAGGTCAAAGTAAACCCCAATGAACTAAGACAGCTTAGAGAAACCTGGCTAATTTGGGTTGGATAATCAAAGCTCCACACACATATATAGTAGATAAATCCCCTCAAAATCCAAATTCAGATGGAAACAGGTTTCAGATTCCAAATATCACACTCGTCTGGAATGTGCAAATGTATGAAATTTGGGCAATATGGCCCAGCACTAGACATTTCAGGTTTAATCATCTCGCCCACCAACTTACAGATACAACTGGGTTGTGCAGTTAGCTTAGAGCTGGCGGTTTCAAAGGCATCCTTATTGGATTTCATAGCTAGAATGATGATAATTTTCCACCACTTAAGGCATCATCCCAGTTTCTCCCACTATTTATGAAAGCAGCATCTTGGCTTTCTCTGGCAGATGCTGTAACATTCCATATATGTACTACGGATAGTATTGCATCTTCCATAGAGGCAAAGGCCCATGTTGCAGTCAGAGCATTTCTAAATTCTTTAACATGTATATCTTCTTGAACGTTTGAGCAAAGATCCAAGACATTCTTAGACACTAGAACACTTTGATGCTCAAACAAAAAACTTTTGGTACTTGAGTCTAAAAATGGCAACTTCAGCAGAAGGATCACTGACCACAATGATTCCCTGTCGAATGGGTAAAGGATCAGGTACTTTGGGGGGTACTTTGGGGTTTTATAACCAATTCCATTCGAACATTACACCTTGGTGGTCGTAAGTTCGATTCTTGGCCATTCCATTGAGGAGTGAGAAATATGTCTTTCTGGTGACAGTTCACTTTCAACGTGGTTTGGAAGTCACGTAAAGCCGTTGGTCCTGTTGCTGAGTAACTACTGGTTCCATGCAACATTGAAACACCATACAAACAAACATTCAGACATTACAGACACTTGGATACCTTAAAATACTTACTTTTATGGCAAGGACATTTTTTATGTCATTTTACTTTGAGGAAAGCTATTTTTATAGCTTCTGAAGCATTTTTATTAACTTTTTTGAGAATACTTCGTCCTTTCCCACCATGGAAAATCTGTTAAATACACTGCACCCTTCACAAATCTGTACCTTGTTTTTGTTAAGCAAACAGGACACTTAAAAACAAGATCAAAATTAGTAACAAAAGTGAAGCAAGATATTCTTAGTCAATGGCAAGTAAAGAGAAAAATGTCTGGTGAAGATAGGTGATTGAGGGTTATTCCCTGCCTCATTCCCCTTAGCAAGTTTTAATAGCCGATTCCAACTCAAGCTGAGGAATACTCCTACATAATATGGTGAGAGAGATAGAGAGAGAGAGAGGGGGGGGTGGGGTGTAATTGTTGTATGGATAGTTAATGACTGAATTGGTTGTTGGTAGGTTCTGGGCTGTCTGCTGGTGCTGTTGATAGTTAGATTTCTGTCTGGTGAGAGCCTGTGATAGGTAGTAGTGTTGGAGGAGTCTATTGAAGGCATTGGAAGTTGATTGAGTTTTGTGTTTTATTTGGTGTTGTTAAGTTAGTGATTTTGCTTAGAGTTGTTGTGCCTGTGCTGTTGTGGTTTTTTGTGTTGTTTGTGCAGTGGTCTTTTGTTGTTATATGTGAGGTTGTGTTCCTCGGTTGGTGGTTGTATTGTTAGGTTGTGGTTATGTTCCTTGGTTGGTTGCTGTGTTGTTGAGTTATGGTTGTGTTCCTTGATTGTTGTTGTTGTGTTGTTGGGTTGTAGTCCTGTGTGTTGTTGTGTTGGGTTGTGGTGTTGTGGTTCTTGGTTGTTGTTGGTGGTGGTGGTGTTGGTGTCCCAGTGACCTTAACCAGCGGACAGCACAGGATAGCCCGGAGTAACTGGATTGATTGGTAAGTACATGTGTTTTGAGAGTTTTTTGTTTTATGTTTTGTGTAGTTGTAGGTCAGTTGTCCTGCGTGTATGCTGTAGTGTGTAGAGGAAAGTGTGACTGGGGTGGATTTGGCAGCTAGAGTGATTAGGTTAATATGGGGGGGGGGAGGATTTTGCCAGCTTGTTTTTCAGCTTGTGATCTCGCCACAATAACAGGTGATGGTTTGCATCCTGGTTAGCTTCCACCCAAGAAGACACAGGTATCATTGAGTCATTTGGTCTCTTAAGTGCAGTTGAAAAACGGAGGGTTATTATTAATAGGTCGTTAGTTTTTCCAGACCTCTGAGTCTCAAGTAGACTCTTCTCGGGCTGGTTCTCAGGGATCAATCCTGAGAAAAAAAAAAAAAAAAAAAAAATTAGACTTTATTTGAGGAAACCCGTCTTATTTAAAAAATTTATGATTTTATTAATTGAAAAATCCCTGCTTTCCGCAAGAATATTTTTCATTTCCGAACTCCGCAGATAAATAGATCTTTGCTGGGTCCAATTTGAGCACTCAACAAGCAAATGCTGTACTGTCATGGGTGTTTGACATCTGTTACATTTCACTGGGTCAGCATGTGGTGTTGACATCAAGTGACCATGTGAGAATCTTGTGTGTCCTATACGTAGCCTTGCTAGGATCACCTCTTTTGCTCTTTCCTCCTGTGAGGATGTCCTCCATGCATAGACTTCAGTTTTTATATTTTTAAGTTTATTTGTTGTTGGCACAGAGGCCCATTCTTCTTTCCAATCCTGGTAAATTAATGTTTTAACTGATTTTACCCAGTCTGACACTGGGGCATATGAAATTGTTGGAGGGATAGTGCAGGCTAATTTGGCAGCAGAGTCTGCATATTCATTTCCTTTTATTCCCACGTGTGCTGGGATCCAACATATTTCCATTGATATCCTGATTGGAGGAGTTGATGAATTTTATTTGAATTTCCTGTACTATTTGGTTTCCTGGTTTATACTGTCTTATTGCATCTATCGCGCTACGTGAGTCACTGAAAATAACAGAGACACTTGTTTTTGCCTCAGATATCATATCTAGAGCCATCTGTATGGCTGTGACTTCAGCAGTAAATACTGATGATATTGAAGGTAGGCTTTTTTTACTTAACATATTTTTCGAATATGCAGATGCTCCTACTCCAACATTATTTTTGGAGCCGTCTGTATATATCATAAATTTGTCGCCTTTTCTTCTAATGTGCCCTCCAAAGCATGTTGGCGGTACATTTCCGTACTTGTCATTTGTTTTTTGAGTAGGTAAGACAGGGAGGTACATATCTTTACTCTATTTAAAATCCATGGTGGTGGCAATTCCATTGGTGGGTGAAAAATTGGATTCATATTATGTATGTTCATTATGTATCTAGCTCTTTTTGGAAAGAGCTAGTACTATTAACTGCTGTTACTTGATTACAGTTTTGGAAGCAGTAAGTTGCAGGAGACGATCCTGCTTGCATTGAAAGACCTCTTTGTATTGTTATTAAATTACGGTGATGTTTTAAGGGCAAAACACCTGCCTCCACCAAAAGTGAGTTTGTTGGGGACGATCGGAAAGCTCCTGTGCACAATCGCACGCCTTCATGGTGCACTGCATCGAGAGATTTTAATGCAGATTCTGAGGCGGATGAATATATTGGACAGCAGTAATCTATTATGGATAAGACTGTTGCCTTATATATCATTAATAAAAAACAAAATGTCTCGCTTTGCTCCCCAATTAGTGTGTGATAACAACTTTTTAATATGGCAAGGGCTTTGATGCCCTTGGCTTTAATGTATTTGATGTGCTCTTTCCAATTTAAATGTTGATCAAATATTACTCCTAGATACTTGATTTTTGTACAAAATTGTATTTCAGTGCTATAAAGATGCAGTTTGATTGTTTGGTTCTTCATCCACCTTTTGTCTTTGTAGAAGACGGATTGCTTTTGTTTTATCAGTTGAAAATTTTAAATAAACCAACTGAATTTGCCCAACTACATATATTTGAAATGGCAGTACTGAGAACTCTCTGAGCATGTCTCAGATTACTACTCGTATAGTAAATGACAAAGTCATCAACATATAAACTGTTTTTTACACCACTTGGTAAATTTATAGTAATGTCATTGATTGCTAAAGCAAACAATGTACAGCTCAAGACACTACCTTGAGGGATTCCTTCTTCCAGTTTATAGGTTACTGAGTAGGAATTTTCTACTCTTACTTGAAAAGTTTCTGTTTGTTAAGAAGTTCTTAATAAATATTGGTAAGTGGCCTCTTAGTCCCTTGGAGTGGAGTTTTGCATGATGTTATGTTTCCATGTTGTATCGTATGCTTTTTCTATATCAAAAAAAATATAGCTACTTGTTAATTTCTTTGTTCAAAGCCTTTTTTGATATGATCTTCTAAATGTGTTAAGGGATCTAGGGTTGATCTGCCAGCTATTGAACCAGATTGTGTTGGTGTTAAAATGGATTCTTTGGTTATTACATACGTTAATCGTGCATTAACCATTTTTTCTAAGATTTTGCATAGGCAACTTGTTAGAGATATCGGTCTATAATGGATGGATTACTTGCATCCTTTCCTGGTTTGTTTATTGGAATAATTATGGCATGTTTCCATTTATCAGGAAAGACACGTTTTAGCCAGATACTATTGTAAAATTTTAATAAATATGATTTAGCTATAGGAGCTAATTTTTCTATCATTTCAAATGATATTTTATCATATCCTGGTGCAGAGGGATGACAAGAGTTGATGGCATTATCTAGTTCATCCATGTTAAAAATATAGTTATATTCCAGGTCTTCAAGAGTTTCAAAATTGAGTATTATATTTTCTTTTTTTGTTTTCTGTACTTTTGAAAATGGTGTATCTAGGCTGGAGTAAGCACTGATGTTTTTCAAAATGTTTCCCAATTATGTTTGATATTTCATAAGTATCATGGTATATTTTTTCCATTTAAATGTATTGCACTTCTTGGAGGTCTTATATGTTTTCCATTGATTTTCCTTATCTTTTGCCAGACATCCCTTGTGGATGTGTTTGAAGATATGTTTGAGACATATTCCTTCCATGATGCGATTTTTTTCAGCTATTACCGTTTTTCTAAATTTGGCTGCATATTTGTTATATAGTGGTTTAATGTGGTTAATTGTTATGTTTGTTATAACTATTTTGTTTAATATGTTTATACTATAGGGCATTTTGTTGAGTGATTTAAGGCGAGTTTTGAGTCTGTTTAGATTGCGACTCATATAGTTTTATTTTACTTAATGTTGTTAATGTTGGATTCCACCCATGGGGACAGGGGATTTGTGGAATGTGTTTGGTTTTGGAATACTTTTATCTGCAGCATTTATTATGAAGTTTGAGAAGGATTCACATGTAGTATTGTGATCTTCATTATGTGGGAATGGTGGTATGTTTCGTGTGTATAGGAAATATTATCCCAGTTAGCTTTTTGGATATTATATCTTGTAGGTGGCAATATTTAGACATTACTTAAGTAGTTCAGAATGATTGGGAAATGGTCACTTGTGTATGAATCGTCTAGGACGTTCCATTCAAATTTCTCCGCTACATCATTTGAACATAATGAAATGTCAATTGAAGAAAAGGTTAGGTGTGTATTTGAAAAATATGTTGGAACTTCGCTTTCATTTAGACAATACAGATTGTGTTTCATTATAGTATTCTCTATGTTGATTCCGGATGTGTCAGTGGGTTATTAATATCCCATAATGGATTATGTGCATTAAAATCTCCTACTATAAGTAGTGGTTCCTGTATACTTTTGCTAATAAGTTCAGAAAAATCACTGAAATTTGCATTGAAATTTGGTTGGTTATATAAATTACAAATAGTAATTTTACTTTTATCAGGCATATACAGTTTAATTGATGTTATTTGATATGGCATAGATGGTATGTCAACAGGTTTCATATGTAATGCTATTATGGAACGTATATGGCTGTGCCTAATTTTCCACCGTCAGTTGGTGAATAACAGGCAATTTTATAGTGTTGGATATTTGTAGGGTTACTTCCTATATGTTGTAGACATATGCCACATTGGGTTGTGATCTCGTATGATTCTTTGTAATTCACCCAGACGTAGTCGGGTTAAGAGACCATTTATATTCCATTGAATGATTTTATATTCCATTATTGGGAGGAATTGGTGTTAAATTCTGTAAATTGATTGCTGATTTTTACTTTATCTCGTAGTTTATATGCATTTGAATTTATTTGTTGGTTTTTTTAATCGTTGTATTTGTATGTTGGTTATTAGATTCTGCAGTTGTTTGTTTTTCATAGTTGAATATTAATAAGTCTATTTTGATTTTATAATTTCCCTTTTTGTATTTTAAGGATTCAGAACATAATTCGTTCTCATGTTGGTGTGTTAAAGGGCACCTCCTTAATTTGGTAAAATTGTCAATACAATTTCGTACTGTGTCTCTGTCTTGGTAGTTAGTTGGTTATATGTACTTACAAAGCATTCATTACAACCACAAGATGAGGCATGTTGGTAATGTTTTAATTATTGGTTCAGAAGTTTTTGGTCTAGCTTTAGAAATTTCTGTTTTTGTAATTCTATTGTTCCTTTTCTGTAGTGATAAGGACTGTTGGTTTGAGGGGTTATTTGTTTTGTTGTTGTTAATGGGATATTTCGGTCTTGTGGATGGTTGGGGGGTGATAGTTATATTTTGGTTTGGTTTAATGGTATGATTTTCATTAGTATTATTTGATGGAAATTGTAAAGAGTTGATCTTTACTGTCCAGATGTTGGCTGTTTGATTGAGATTGAGGGTAATTGTGTATTTCCACTTGTGATGAGGTTAGTTTAATATCTTTTTAAAATGTTCTCCTGGTGTAGTTGGAGTCTTCTCTGGATTTGATTGTAATTTTCAATATTTACTTTTTTTCCCTTAGGTGGGGTTCTTTCTAGAATTCTTTCTTTTTGCCAGTTCGATTATCATCATTATTTAATTCTTCTTCTATTGGAAGTTCTTTTCCATGGATAACTGAATCATCTATGTTGGTGGTGGTATTGGTTGTTGTAATATCACTTTTATTTTGGGTTTCAGTATTATTGGTATGAAATCCAGTTTCCATGTTTATACTATCTTGTTTGTCATTGTGCTGTTTGATGTCTTGATTTTTAGTCACATTTGAAAAGGTGGGGGTTTTGGATGGATTGTTAACGCCTCTTACTTTTAGCTCAAGTCCTGGCTTCCATGACTGACATTCCTGTCCTACCTATTTATTAACAACTGAAGTTTCTGTGTTATATTGGTAAAATGAACACTCCTTAGATTTGCGTGATGGGCTAGTCCACAATTAATACATTTTGATTGTTTACAGTTCCAATTAGTGGTATGGTCATCTGATGCACAGACTGCACATATAGCTTTATTACGGCATCTTTTGTATGTGTGTCCATACCTTGAGCACTGTGTACATTGTAATGGTTTAGGAACAAAAGGACGAACTTCTCTATTTTGTCCAAGAATTTTTATTTCAAATGGTAAGTCTTGGCCTGTAAATTTTATTTTGGCAATGGTTGATATTTTTACTTTTATCTTTCCTACTTGAAATAGAGTATATTTCTAAATCGTGGATATTGTTATATCTCAATTTTAGGGAGTCTAGCAATAGTTGTTTTGAAGGAAGCTCCTGCTCGCTATTGGGTAGGATGACTGTACCCTGTACATAATTCAATGTTTCATGGCTTGTAATTATTACCTTTATATTATTTATCTTCTTGTATACTTAAAAAGGCAGTGGACTGCTTTTTATTGGTTACTTGGATAAGCCATTCATTGTCCTTGATGTGTCTGCATTCCATGTCTTGTGTTGGATATATGTTAAGTAATTTGTTTTCTAGCATCGCTGCTGAGATTTTGTTGTCAGCTTTGAGGACTAGAAATCTTGACCAATTATCTGGTCCAAAGAGGTCATCAAAAATGTACCAATGTGGGATTAAGTCGGTAATTTTTGTTTCTTTTTGGTCCTTGTTTTATGTATGTTGCTTGTCTATTATGATTTTTATATTTTTCTGTATTGCTGAGAGGATTATTTGTCTCTAATTCAGAACTTATTGTGTTCATCATATATGTTCCACTGTTACGATATTGGAGTTTACCAATTTATTTTTGTTTGTTTCTTTTGTATTTATGCACTCTATTTGGTTTTCTGGCTCTGCTGCTTTACTTGGAACAGGGTGTTCCTTTGTATCTTTTATAGTACTTTCACTATTTGTGGCAGTACCTAGGAAATTCGGGAGTGACGTGCCAATGGTCATCAACTGTGCCGTAGTTTTTCCATCATGGGGCCCAGGGGTACTCAAATCATTTATTTCACAGTTCATAAATTTTGAGTTTTTACACACACACACAAAAAAAAAAAAAAAAAAAAAAAAAAAATTCTTGAAAAGATATTATTGGCCCTTCGCGAAGTTAAATTTTCTGCCAAAGGCACAAGTGAGAAAGGACTCCCAAATGTCCGCATCCCTACCCTACCCCAAAAGGGGATGGCATAACATGATTAGTATGGCCCAAGTGTAAGCAGAACCCGCTTGCTAGGACTAAGAGTATTATGTTAATACAATTATCCCCATCCTAATCACATTATGGGCAAACTGGATAGAATGCCGAGAGTTCTATTCCTAGAACCAGGCCCCCCCTGGAATCCGTGGTCCAGCTCCACAGAATAGTTCCGCCTGAAAAACAGGTCCGAACATTGTCGGGTAGATGATGGATCTACCACAGTTCTCACTATTTAGCTTCGGATTTAACTCCACGTTAAGCCATGATATGTTTTCTCATTTATTTGCTTTCAAAAATTTTGGCAAAAAATGGAAAGGTCCACATAAGTTTACTCGAAAATATATAATGTCATATGGGACTCTTGGGTTCGAACCTGGGAAGAGATTCCTGAGGTTCGAGAGCCCCCTCACCACGTCAAGGTGGTCCCAGAATGAGGGGGAAAACGGAGGGTGAGCCAGGTGGAAGCTACCAGGTGGGAAAGCTCCTTTGGTGTCTAAACTAGGAGAGTCTGCAGATCTACATACCCTCAGTCTTGCTCAAGGTGGTAAGGGGGAAAGTGGTCACAAATTTCCATCTAAAGCCCCGTCCACACGGCCCAGCTTTCCCCAACAAACTTTGCTCGATGTGACGTCAGAAGCAGGAAAAGTCAGAACCTTATCCGCTGTTTCTCCGCTACTGATGTCACATCGAGCAGAGTTCGTTGAGCAAAGCTCAACCGTGTGGACGGACCTTAAGGATGCCTCATAGATATTAAAAAAAAATATATGCAAAGAATTTGTTCCTAGTTTTATTTCTTGTCTTTTATGATATTGTTTGAGCTACAATTTCAACTTGACAAAATTAAATTAAATGTAATATTAGAAAGAACTCTTGTAACTTTGTAAAATTAGCTATTTTTTATGACTTAAATAGGGAAAAGGCCCCCCCTCTGGCAATGGGGGGGGAAATATTCACTTACAACTGCCCATGGAACTACAGAAATTGTTTAGAATTTTTTTCTTATGCCGTGTGAATACAATACAATATTCCTCTTTCCATTAATGAGTTTTTTTTTTTTTCAGTTTTTCATATAAATTGGCCATCCTTAAATTTAGCCTGGTCATGAGTGTATGCATTAGTGTATATTATCCCGGACTGTTGGGGTTAAGTTCTGTCTTCTGCCACCAATCGGTACTTGTCAGATTTAATTAGATCTTTTGACACCACAACACAGAATGAGGTGGAACCTTGATGTGATTAGCACTAAAGTGGTTGTCTATAGTCCTCACTTTGAATCCTTGCATTCAATCTCTCTCAGATTGTTAACTAGGAAGATACTTTTTCTGGTGATTTTGGCTACAGCAAAAAGGATCAGTGAGATCCATGCTATAGATAAGAAAGTGGGCTTCTCCCAAGGAAATGCTCTTTGCTCATTTTCCTTGGGATTTCTAACCAAGAATGAGTTATTTTCCAGTCCTTGGCCTCTCTTTTATGATTAGGAACTTGTCGGATATTTTAGGTCCAAGTTAACAGAGTGTGTATTGTGTCCTGTGAGAGCTCTCAATTATTACCTCCACAGTACAGGGGAATACGTGGACCAACAGCAGCTTTGTGGTGTTTAGTTATGAATCCCACACGTCCACTGTCAAAGAATGCCCTGGCATTCTTCCTCAGAGACCTCATTGCAGAAGCTCATACCTATCTTGGAGAGGACATTTCACCTTATGTAAAGTGAAGTCTTAAGAGATTAGAGCAGTTGCCACTTCCTTGGCATTTAAATGTAATTGTCTCTTTCTCTGATATTGCAAAGGACCTTTTGGAGGTGTAAGTCTTTCTTTGCATCACCTAATATAAAAGAAAGTTGAAGCTATTTTCGATAACTGCAGTACATTGGGTCCTTTTTCGGTGGCTTGCTTGGTGTTGAGTGAGGAAGCATTCCTCCCTATTTTTCTTTGCCTTGAATTATGATGTTGGTTTTTATGGAGGGGAGGGTTACTGTGTACTGGAGTACCCTCCAGTTTCTTTTAGGTTGGGTAGTTGTTTTTAACTTTTGGTGGTATTAGGTGATGTTGTACTCTCTCTCGTTGATTGTGATGTACACTGCACCCTGGGCGGGGGCAACATGCCATCCTTGTTAGCAATTGTAATCATCGTTGTTACTGTATAGTAGGTGACCCTCACCTTTACTGCTGCGCCATTAGGTGATAAACGAACGACATCAGAGGCAGTATCTTCCTGTAGCAGCTTGTTTATCAGGTAAGCAACAACAAGAAGCATTATTATAATGATGGCAATTTTCTATTATCAATTTGTTATCATTCTGAATGTTTTGGAATAAATGTGTACATTCATCCCACCTCCTATCAGTGTGGGAATCAGCTGTGTAATTATTAGCTAAGTTATATAAAAATGAAATTTTTATAGTAAAATAAGGTTTTACATATACTTCCAAGTAATTCCATGATCGGAGCCCGCCCCCCCACCCCTCGCATGAACATAGAAGCATAAACAAATTGAAGCCATTTTGCTAGTTGTTGTTCTCTTTCCCTGAAAGTTGGTAGGCTAGTCACCTAGCCACTAGAAAATAGTGCGACCTGCGAATTTCAAAATTCCAGCTGCTGATTCCAGAAACTTTTAGCTATGTAATTACTTGGTAAGTATATATAAAACCTTATTTTATCATAAAAATGTCAATTTTATTTCGATTAGGGATCAGGCATACCCATCTCATAAGTACATTTTAGATAGCATTGGTAACGGTGTGCTCATTGTGACCAGGTACTTGTGCACATTCTGGTTAGTAACACAAAGTATGGCCTTCGCTTTAAATCTCTTCATGAGATTTTAAGTGAATTTGTTTTATTTTAGCTCCTTATAGCCTTTTTAAAAGAAATAGGTGTTTTTTTAATAACATTGGATAATTTTTAATTTTTTATATGTACTTATGAATGTGTTGAATATGCACAATTTTCATGTGTTGGTAGGCGCTTGTTGTGGGAGTTTTCAATAAGTTTATTTATTTAAATCAAATATTCATGCATCTCTACATTGTCTAGATGGTACTGAATGACCTTCCTACCCCAACCAGGCCCATTGGCTCAAATTTCATACACTCATTCATTAATCCACCAATTGAATTGTTAGTGCCCTGGGACTAAACATAAAAGGATTGAAGCTTTTGATTCATGAACATCAACCTATTGCCTTGTGTTTACAGGCAACCATGCCAGGCAATAATACTCCTTACCCAAAGATGTTAATGAACTGTAAAACATTATATAACCTGCAAGTAAGAAACCACCTTAGCATTCCAGGTAAGCAGGCAGTAGCATTGCAAATCAGCTCAACAAAAGGTATACCATAGGCTTACCGTATATATCGCTAATGAGCATCTTAGATGTAAAGATACATATAAACTAATTAACCAAGTGCCTCAACCCCTCATTCAGATCGGTTGACATCCTCCACAGATAGATGTTTAGCCAGTTCAAAAAGTTATCTAGTACATATTGCTCATATGGACTGGGACTATGTTCTGGATTGGTGCCTCTTTTTACCAGCAGAAATTGTCTTACTGACACTTTGGAGAACCTTGCCATACAAGTGGTCATTCATTTTGTTTTATCAATAATAATGGTATCTCACTGATGCTAAAATTGCCAAGCTGATGCGTAGTAAACAAAACTTACTGGCCAAAATTTGAGGGACTCATGAAGCAGGGAGATGCTAAATACTGATAATTTGTAGATGATGCCATTGATTTACACTATAGTGCTCAACATGCTGTTTACTGATGGAATAAATTGTATTCCAAAAATCACTGCATCGTGCTGCAAGAAAAGCATCGACTTGATAGGATAGATACCGTACAGCCTAGAAAATAATAATACGTGCATACATTAAAAAGTACAAATCAAAGGTTATTTGCTGGTTGCCACTCATGTCATCCGTTGTGTTATCTACTTAATGTGGAATTTCACCATTAGCAGTGTAGTTAATGTTGTTTTGTTTTTAGAGAAGATTAACTTTTATTTAGAGTTGAACTATTTACTTGATTTTATCTATTTTTTTTTTATTAAAGACTAATACGGTATAATTCTAATTTTTTATCTTATAGTTTTGCATGAGTTACAGTTAAATTTTCAATATCAGATTCTAAGTGCTGAATGACCGTAGTTGCCCCAGTGCATGTCATTTATTATTAAAATCTACAAATCAGTCGATCATTCCACAGTTATAGAAGTCAATTGTATATTCTTTAGATGTAATTAATGCTCTAGCTAAACATATAAGAAGCTTACCTAGGACATGTGCACATGCCTAGAGAACAAAAACATCCAAGATTACAGAAAAAGTAGTAAAGTCATAGAATCTTCTTTTCACTTGGAGTTTTATTAGCATAAGCACCCTGCAAGGATACAGCCCCCTGATCTTGAATTAATTCCATTTTAGTGACAAGGCATGTATCAAGATCATTAAACTTTGTCTACTGAGTATATTAATAATACTTATATGGCAAGACAGTAGCTATCCAACGGTTTGGGAATTTATGAGAATATAGCTTTTCTAAAGCTAGAAAGCAGAACTTTAGCATCAAGCTACCAACTATAGCAAAGACCAGCCAGCTTTGCAGCTAAGCCCCACCTACTGATTATGTCACAACCATTCCTTGAAGCTAATTGGTTGGAAATAGTTTCAAAAAATTGGTTAATCTGTGGTTCTTTTCATCTTCATTTATTTTGCAATGGTTGTTTTAACGAACAAAAATACTTTGTGCTGATTGTCAAAATGAAACTTTATATTATCCCTTGAAATGATATCATAATACACATATCCCTAAAAATAGTAAATAACAGGAAAATGTGAATGAAGTCTTAAAGTGTTTTGCGTTGTTGCAATGTTGTGTATCGTAAATGAGGTTCACCTGCATACAGAGGTGTCTCTGGGAATGTCTGCATTTGAATCGGTGCACTTGAATCACTGCACAATGGTCTTTACCGTCTGTTAATGTCAAGCGTGTTCGCCATTCTCAATTTAAACCCAAAGACTTTCTCAGAGCTGTGCAGACTGGTATTTCATATTGATTTCAGGAAATATGACTACATTGGCATGGTCTTTAAATCTATTTCATTGTTTACACATTTGGAGGAATGACAAGGAGTGACTGCACTTTATAAAACCAGAAGAACCTTTGTTAAGACAACAAAAAAAAGTTAGTATGATAGGCTGTACTATTCATGTAGGAAATAAATTGATGAGAATTTTCTTGAGCACATTAACTCCTTCTGAAATGATAGGATAATAAAAAATGACGTAGACCTATAAGGTCCTATGTCTTTTTGTCGGTTTACACAGCTTATGACGTTTGGATTATAGGCCTATCTTAAATTAAGCCTTTTTATTGTGGTTCTTGTTGTGGTTTTCCTTGCTTTTGTTGCTGCTGTTATGATGCTTGTAGTGTCTTCGAAAATGTTTCTTATGGTATCCTATCATTGCAGAATAAACATAGACCACTTCATAAAATACTAGTGTAAAGAATTATCAGCCTATTCTTGTTACCGGAAATTTAGTCATTTGTTTTCATTCCAAGTAATCGAGATCTTTATGAATAGAGAGAGAGACTGATTCTCCACGAATGGCCCAAATGCATACTTCACAACTCCGGGAACTCAATTCTGTGGTTTCATGATTCATGCACGAAACTCAACGTCACCGAACGGAGTCAAATCTGTACTGGTAATCATTTGGACTGTTAACTAGTGTGACGTAATTCCCCCTTCGAGAGCTAGCCAATCGCAACCGTGCAGTGGGCGGGGCTTAGCTGCAAAGCTGGCTGGACTTTTCTATCTGGCTGCAAAGCTGGCTGGACTTTGCTATAGTTGCACTGACATTCTGCCTATGTAAAATAAGGAAGTTGGTCAGTGCGTGATTTGGTATTGAGAAAAAATAAAGAATTTTATATCCTTCAGAATTCATTCATTGGCAGATTTTTTTTATGTCCATCAAGCAACATCATTCAGTTTTTTTTTGTGTAGGGGGAAGGCATGATACTTCTTGAAGACAATACTATTCTAAAAATAACGAATTTTTGCATGTCATTATTTATTTGGTTAATTTTTAGCCCTCCATTAATCTTCAGGGTGCCTAGTGTAAAGATTGTTAGCTATAATTTGGATATCCTCTTATTATTCCTGCTTATGTTTATCACTCTCTCTTTATGGATGATTTTAATTATTAAATTGCAAGACAAGAATGAATGTAAATGAAATGAAAGAAAATTGCCAGTTTTCATATGTCACATTACAAACTCGGCTGACTTGAATGGTTTCAAGTTTTTAACTAGCATGACTGGTAGTCATATATTTTGGCACATCCATGGAGCACACCCAGACATTTATAGTGAAGGGTAAAATATCTCATGTGCAGTTGTAATCTAATTTTCATTTCTTAATATTCAACCACAGACTAACGTGGGTCACTTATTTGAAAATGTTGAAAGTGAAATGTCAGGCACTACTGATTTTTTTTTTTTAAGTACTTATCCATGTCTGAGGGTGCAGATTATCAGACATTTGAAAATATACCTTGTAACAAAGAAACCTCCTGAGATACATTACTGAGTTCACCCTAAATACCCTCAGAAATATGGTTTTAGAAATTACATACTTTTAAAAAAAATTAATCTATCAAGGAATGAATTTCTCTGTGGAGTACCAATTACTCTTCCTTGGAAACTATTGGATGTTAATTTTGCAGATGCTTTTGCTGTTGTGCTGTCCCAGTTATATTCCATGGATGTGAGATATATTCATCAACCACTCCAAACTTTTAAAAATCTTAGATTCCATATGCCTCTAAAGATTTCAGGACTTGACCAGTTTCTAGTCTTTTGGTTGATGCAGATCTAACTTTGAAGTTATAGTACCAGTCATCTGTTGTGAGAATGTTGTACAAACTACAGAGGCTCCCAGACTATCTTTAAGGCTGGTGTCAGTGAAATCTACTGCTACAGATATAAAACTTGAATTGTCCTAAGCTATATGGTTTTGGAGTGATTGAACACGTCCAAGAATGGAGTTCTTTCTTATGGAGTACCAACAATTCACCCTTGAAAACGACCAAAAGTTTTCTTTTCCAAATACTTTCAACAATAGTGAAGAGTTCCTTTGAAGAAAAATCCATTCATCGCTTATGGTTTACAAAATCTCTTATTCTATTTATTTTGGTTTTACAGTTATAACGTTAATTTTTTTGTGTTATAAGTTTTTAAGCAAGTGATATTGGTACTGATGACATTTGATGTAATGCCTAAGGACTTTAAATAATCAGTGTTCTTCTGAAGGCTAAGCAGCCAAGGTCACCAAGCACACTCAAGAAAACTTTATTCTTAGATCTCCAGCAGGTTGATTCCAGTGAGGAGGCAGCAGTTGCTCTTAGCTCAGACATACAGGATGGCTGTAGTAAAGTTCGTCCCTTGGTAATGGGACTAGATGGAATTGAGGTTGCTATTCTCCCTGCATCAGTTCTTCTGTTGTTGGGCTTGTCTGTAAAAATTTTGAAGATCAAAGGAAATCTTGGGTACTAAATGTCTGAATTGTTTTTAGACTTAACTTTTCTGGAGGCAAGTTTCTATTTTTTCTAACTTACGGCCAGTAAATTCTTGGACGTATGAGTACAGCAGCATCTCTGAGAGTCCTGGCTGTAAACTTGAACTCTTGATGAGGTTGATAACCTGAAAGCAGGTGATTGATGAAATGCAGAACAGATCACCTGATATCTGCAGCTGTTGCATTGGGGGGATTGGAAGTTGGATATGATCATGAACCTCAGTTTGATGCACAAGCTTGTGCAGCAGACCCTCTCCAGGACAGAGATTGTGGAATCAGTGGGGTAATCTGCAGGATGGAGGACTCTTCAAGCATCCCTGGATGTTAGAGAAGCTTATTACCACATCTTTCTGTGAAGTGGTGTTTTGCCCTGGCAACTTTTCAGTTATAATCTAATCTGTTGGTGATGACAAAATCTATTTTCAAACTTGGTTGGTGACAACATGGATAACAGTAGAACCGAAATGTATAGCCCTGTATGGCAAGTTTGCCAAACCTTCAGATTCCATGTTAACAGAGTGATTTAATGCCTTTGATGAAAGCTACATGCCTAGCAGATTAGGGCAGGATGAGGTTATCCTTGAACCAGCAGTTCTAAAAGCAAATCTAATGGGCAAGTTTTTGTAATTCCTTCTCAGACACCTTGTAACAGGTTGTAGTTGCTTCAGTTGCAACTTTGCAAGTTGTAACTGACAGCAACTCATCTGAATGACCTACTAGTCATTCCCTAGGGGGATATTCTGAATAACCTTCAAAGGTGGCAGGGCCCCCAGGTAGCTGGAGTTCCTCCTTCCCATAGAAATTTTAGTATATTGGTACACTTGAGTCAAGATTTGCAGACCCACCTATTGGATCAAGTACTAGAAGGATCTTATGTCGCATAATAAACCAGCGCATCAAGTTAAAGACTTCTTAGACTTTGAAGCTCTCCTGTTGGGATGAACAGATGGTGTGATGACCATTGAAGTAACATACTTGGCTAACAAGGGGCTTGGCATGGAAAAGCAGATCCTATCATTGGAGAATTATGGTCTCTGAACTCTTGAGATTTTGCAGGGCTCTCTTTGTATCTGTAGGGCATGTTATAGGTAGAGTTAGCTATGTAAGTCAGTTCACAACTAGACTGAACTAGAGGCTCCCCTTGTGCTGTTCAGCTTGACCAGACCCAGTAGTGTTCTATCAGCTGCTGTTCACAGTTGCAGACACTGCTAACCTGGAAGAAGCTTGTCAAGCAGCCATCTTCTGTAGACTATAACTTGAAAACATTATCTTATGAGTGCAGATTATTCATCTAAGCCCTGAGAACTAAAACCAAAACTAGCAACTTCTACTGTGCTCAATGGAAACAAATCTTTGGGTGGCTAAACATAAGTGCTTGAGTGGAGTTAGAGAGGCTCATCTAAGGCAATTTGCAATATGCTGGCTGGGATCCCTCCATTGTTTTGAGTTTTATAAAGTCTCTTTATGAGCCACTTAAGGACTCCTTTGCTGGAACTTGCACTGCAGCTGGTCTGTCTACAAACATGAACATCTTTTGAGATGAATCAGTGAGCTTAATGCACTTTCTTTGAAAACCACTGATGCCAGAAACTGACTATCATTGACTCTGTCATTGGCAAAGCCTAGCAATTAAAAGGACCTCTTTGTTTAGTGAAGAGATATTAGGTGTTACCTAAGAAGGAACAGAGATTTTAGGTTGTTGGTCTGTAATGAACAAAGGAAAAAACATATGACTATGAACATATTTGTCTATTAAGGTTAGAAATTCTGAGAACTTACAGTAATGTGGTAGATGGTGAAGCAGATTAGGTAGAAGTGCAAATCCCACAGTCAAGGCATTTTTTATCACATTTCTTTCAAACACAACTTACAATTTTCCTTTATTTTATATGCTGGTATTTGGTAATGCTAGTCTATTTTTACCATTTAATTAGATATGTTTACCACAATTGGTGAATTATTTTACATCTGTGGGAAGAAGTTGCCAATTCACCATCTTCAGTCCCAGCATCTTTACCTCATATTCATGGTACTATTGGGAGACATACTCTAATGTTTATATTGACTTTTAATTCTCAGACTGATGGCAAGTCTACTTGCTAGCCATATCTGAAAGACCCATGTTTCATAGTGGAACTGTGAGGTTTTCCTCCTGTTAAACCTTTCAAGCCCTTCTACTCTCAGTTTCCCTGTCAGTGCTGAATGATCTTGTAGGTCCCAGGGCTTGGCCTTGGGCCAAAATTCAATATTCCATTCCATTCCAATCGGAAAGACCCTTTGCCTGATGCAAGTGCCTTGCTTTACACTATGGGTTTCATCTTTACTATGTACTGGTCTTTGTACTATTAGAAACTCATTACAGTCCCCAAGTCCTTAATCTTGTACGCTCATGCAAATACTACAGAGATGCTAAATAGGACATTTATTATCTTTGCCTCATATCCATATAGTGCTACAGGTATGAATGAACAATGAGTTTATGATAATGCAAACTTATTTCTGTGCACATTTTTCAAGATAAACTTTTTGTCATGTAGCGAGTAACCTTATAGTATCCCGAATCGTAGTAGGCCCAGTAGTTCACACAAACAAAGAGGTGATCAGGACATACCCAAGGATCCAGATGGAACATGAGTAGTGCAACTACCTTCTACTGTCTGTTGCACAAAAGAAGGTGAACATGGGAACATTTTGGATAAAAATAGAGGCATATATATGATTAATGGGGCTAAAAAACTTGTTTTATAAAACCTTAATATGTGTATTTGGTAGCTCTCACGAGGCAGGGTGTTATCAAACTTAAGGATGATATTTTTATATCATTTATTAATTAGAACATTGTCAAAGAGTACCAAATACTGACATTGCAGCCCAATTTTTGTTTATATATTATAGGATAGACTTGAAAAAAGTGAATTTCAGAGAGTGTGAGCATAAAGATTCACAAAATGCATTTGATGGGTATGTCAATAAATGATATAAAAGGGTCATATGATTTGTTCCAGTGGAAGGGAGTGGTAACTCAACTTACACAAACCAGGTATTTTCCCTCTTGACATTATGAATAATAAGTGTATCATATTTCATGGAGCAAAATGCAAACATGAGATAGGTTACGAGGAAATAAGGGCTGAAATATTAAATGTGCTAAATTATAGAGAGTAAAATGTAAATGAGAAAAGTTTTAAGCATCAAGGATTGGAGTTGTGTTTTGAGATACTGAATATGTAATACTGTAATAATTCGGCAGTTTTTTTTTTTTATTTATTTTTTTTTTACCAAGGGGTTAGACAATTTTATTTCATGTTCTGTGCTCTTTGTTTGAATTCTCATAAGATCCAGGTCTTTATCTGTGCCCCTCTCTTTTCTCCATGATTGTCTGGACCTTCCTACACTACTTGCTACTTCCAATGTCTACTGCTCTTCAGACCAAGTGTTCATCATTCCTTCTCTTCATATGTCCAAACCATCTCGCTTATTCTCGAGCCTCTTAATACCAGCCATATCTTCCTGCAGTGCTATGGCCATTAGCCTTAACATTTTTTGGTCCCACTTCACTGGTATTTAAGAGTATGTAGTTAGATTTTCTGCCACTGCACCCTGGTTAAAATTGTATACTGAACTCCAATAAATTTTATAATTCTAAATATTGCACTGAATAATTAAACTGTAGTTCTAAAAAGAAAAGGATTAAGAAATTTTGGTTTTCAACTGATCAGTAAAGCTTTACTACAAAAGTTTATTTCATATATAAAGTAAGATATGCAAACTTAAAAACTGTAAAAGTGATATTTATGTGAATGTATATACTGTATATTTATGTACATGCTGTCCATCCTGAAGACTTAATACTCAGGAACAGTGCACTCCCCTGAAATTTTAAGGTATAAGACAAGCTAGGACTTAGTAAAAGTTGTAATCCACTCTTATCATACACATTATATTGAAGGGAATGCTTCTTTGCAGTCGACTGGTTATGGCTCCTGTGCTTACATTGCTGCCATTCATGACATTGTGGGTAACTCACATTGGGTGTTGACTGTGCACACAAATAATTCCTATATTCTCTGGTTTAAATCTGTATTTCTTATCCCTGTCATCTCAGCAATGTATGGTTACATTACTACTATACCTTTCAGTGTTTTATATATGCTTACTCTTACACAATAGTACTGCATGAATTTTGAGGCAGTCTAAATATTTAATCATGTAACTGTATTGCAGCTTAGTTGTCTTCATACATTCTGGAATATTCATATGACATGCGTGAAATTTGCTGTTCAAACAGTTTGAACACCAGCCAAGGTTGCAGGCAAAAAGGTAGGTAATGAACAGATTACCTGGTATATAACATGCTTCAGACAAGGTTCTGATTTTTTGAAAATATTTTTTTTATTTGTTCCATTATAAATGACAATCAAATGGTTAATCTTTTCTGTTTTATTTTCAAGTACTTTACAAAAACTGAGTTGAAGGGATAAGGGAATGTTTAAATTTGTGTTTCTTTTATTTTGGTCAACCACAAATTCTGTCTCATTTCTGAGGACTAGGGGAGTTATATGCCTTTTAAAATAGCAAAGAGCTCCTTGAATATAATAAGGTGCAAGGCACGGGGAGTTCTTCTGCCAAGTTAATAATTATAACTATACTGGAAAATTTTCCCTTTGTACTTTGGAGCAAAGCTATGCCACTTACAAAAGTAATTAAGCGTTTCTGTTTTTCATATACAGTACAGTATTAATCTCTTGAATCTTGCCTTAAAAAATACAACATTGAAGATTTCACAGCCTCCAACATATGACAAACAATGTCGTTACTTTTAAACACAAGATTCAGGTTGAACACCTTCTTGACTAACTGAGGCTTCTTCACTTGTGGAACCAACAGGTGAAATCTCAACAGCTGTGGAGGTGGTTGGAGTTGGCTCAATTACCACAGGTGGTGTAGATGGAGACTGCGATAATGATGGAGGATTCATAAGCGTTGCCTCCTCCTGACCTTCCTCATCTTCATTAAAAGATACAGACTTAGCTTTGTGCCATACTACAACATCTACTATAAATGCTAGCAACATTACAGCACCTGTTATACCTGCAAAAGGTAAAGCATATTTAGATTTTAGATTTAACATAAAAGTATTAACTCATGAGTTTTCCTGTCTGTAAAACATATTGTTCCGAGTTACCTCTGATAGGAAAACTCATGGAATTAGATAATACCTAGTCATTTCTGGATGGGAAAACCTAATGTGTAAATATATAATTTCTTAGTAGCAGATTGAGGTGTTCGTTGAGTATTCAGATTGCATTTAATCATAAGATAAAAATGGTCAATTTGATTTTTTACAAGGCAGTAACAACAGCAAATGATCAATCAGTCCCTCAGGTTCCCTACCTAGTGTTAGGCTACTCTGTGCTCTGCTGTTTAAAGAACAGATGTAGCAATAAACAGCTGAGCACAAAGCCTGTATATCACTGGGAAGAGAAAAATGTTTTTAGTTTTATAAAGCAAACTTGCTGTTGATCTTAGTAATGAACACACACAACTGTTCCCTCTAATGTGATTAAAAATTGTTACGTATTATTCTCTAATTCTCCTGAATCCAGTTATAACAAGGTGTTATGCATTTTCCTAGTATGATGAATGCATGCTGATACCAACAGTTTAATAAATCACTATGATATGTACTGAACTAAATATTACTTTGAAGAGTACAATAATTTAGAAATGTGTCCAAACATCTTATAGGAATTCACCAGGTTTATGGCACAGTTTGTTCATACACAGAACAAACCTTTTAGGGCCCCCATACACAATGATTGTATGAATGATTGTCTGAACAACTGTTGGTATCGTTCATAAAAGCATTCTGTATAGGCTTGTCTGAATGCAAAAGTGGGAGGAGTTTCATGTCTGAACGATACCAGCTAAAATCTGTCACAACCAGGTTGCTGGCTTGTGACTTATGTCTGTCATACACAGGTTGCTCAATGTATGTGTTTGTCTGCTGATATAACGCTTTCGCACACGTCTCTTCTAGAGATGTTGCCATGTCTTCCCGAGACAAAATCTTTGTTCAGACTGAAATCGTTGTGGAGATCGTTCATACTGTCTGAATAGTGTGTGTGTTTGTCAATAACGACAATCGTCCAGTGTATGGGGCCTTTTAGTCTTAACATAAGGAATTTCTCTAGTGCGTGCTGGAGGTCGGGTTAAAATAAAATACCACAAGGATTTTGGTGGCAATGGGAGACAGCCAATGGGGAGGGTGGTGAAGGAGGCAAGGACAGCTAGCCCCTACCTGACTTTATATTTAACCGCCTCATAGCAAGATGGCACTACTGCCTTTCTAGCAAAGGAACTGGTTGTTTTAGCCCTTCCTGCCCATTTTATGCCTTGGTACTGGTTTTTCATGCACTTTTGTTTGTGAGTTTTTCTGTGTGATACTGTGTTAGTGTGTGTGTTTTGGATTCCTAGAAATGCAAACCCAAAAATCATCTAAGCAATCCAGGCCTCAGACAAGAGGCCTAGGGTTGGTAAACAACCTTTGTTCTCTTTATTTGGCTACCTTGGGTTACAGCACCCCATTCCACTTTTAGCAAGTGCAGATCTAACAATTGTAATGAAAGTAATCCCTGTCCCAAGCCTCATAATTGGTCTCCAGAGTAATGAAAGAATTTTGGTAAGATGAGGAAATAAGAGAAAATATAGGGCTCCATCTTTGGTTGGCTTTGTGCCTGGAGTGGCACCAGACTCGTCAATTCCTTGTTGTTCTATGTCTTCCTTGCCAAGATCTGTTGTTCCTCTCATTCTTCTGTTTCTTCATCTTTAGATGTTTTGAGAGGGGTTTTTGGGAGATCTTGCAATTACTGTTGGTCCCCCTGCTCTTTCAGGAAGCTCCCCCAGCCCCCAACAGTTTCCAGAGTTTCAGTTCCTGTGATGTCATCTCAACATACAATGGCCCTCCAGCTCTCTCTGCTATAGTTCTTGTGTCATCTAACTGTCAACAGCTCTTCCTGCACTATGCTCTGTGCTGTCACCATTCGAGTCATTTCCATTGACTTCCATCCCTGGATCTTCTACGTCTGCTCAGTCCAACTGTCTTGTTCAGATTCTGCAAAAGAGTAGAAGGTATTTTTCTTTGTCATCTGTTCCTTCCAACCCTGTCAGATGGAGGAAGAAGAACATAGTTCTTCTGTGCATGAAGATTCTCACTCCTGTCTGTCCAGACACGTCTGTGTCGACCCCATTCCTGCTTCATTTAGAGCTGCTTTAAGCTTTCTTGCTTCCTCTCATAGCTGTGCTCCCTTCAAGGCACTGGGACATGCTTCTGCTGCATTAGCAGACAAATCTCGCCCAGTTCCTGACTCCTGTACTGCAGTACACAAGTCCAGAGAAGTGTCTGCTAAGAACCCAAACCCTACCGATCAAACTTTTTTCCTCAGATGGTTTGTGTGATCTTGGCTTCATCTACTCATCCTGTTCAAGGAATGAGTGTTTTCCAAGGCCCTAAGGATGAGAAGGCTACCATCAAGAAGACAATTGTGAAGGAACGCTCTCAGGATCGAGACTGTTCTCATGGATCTTATAATCATTGCCCTTGATCACAGCAGTGTCTCTTCTACTTGGGTTGAGAACCCTACACGGTCGCTTAACCACCCATGATCTTCTCCCCTTTGTTATTCTTGCTCATGTTCTCCCAGAAGAGACTGATCCGCACTCTTGATCACATGGTCCATGACTGTCCTTCATGTAATGGGAGCCCTACATGTTTGTGTAACCAATCATGGCATTCTTCCTCATCATAATTCTCGGCATAAAAGTTTCTACGCACCCCCAAGGTTGCGTTGCAGCAAAGACAAGTGGATCTAGGCCCAGGCCTATCTTTAGACCAAATTAAGGTGGAGGGCCAATACTTCAACCATCAAGAGGCTGTTACTCTGGAGATAATTGCTTCATCAGCATTCCAAGGTGTTTCATGGCTTGACTTATGGTCAACAACATTGGCCAAAATCTCTTCCACTTCTACTATGGGGGACACTGAAGAGAGTGCCGCCTTCATTACATTGTTGCAGTCTGATAGAAAGACCATTTCATACTTGACTTATTTAACAAGTAACATGTGGGCCAACTGGTTGCCAAAAAGAAGAGATGCTGCTCTTTCCAAGGTCTCAAGATTCATGAATACAAATTCAGTCTTAGCTTTGAGGAATGGAGATATCTTAAGCTCATCATCTCTCTTCCTGAAGACCTGCTTTGCGCTGCAGTTGACAGACGTAGGGTGGACAACAATGACCGTCTTGTGCATCAAGCTGTCTCTATATCATCTGGTACTTCTTGTGCAAACACTTCTAAGCTGAGATCTCAAACTACTTCTTACACTTCCCCTAAAAGACCTCAAGGCACAACTGGACCTCGCAGAGGTTGTCAACCTTTGGTATCTACAACTAAGCTCCTCAGCAGCAGTCCCTTTAGCCCCTGTTCTTCCAGACCCAGGACAGGAGGTAGAGGCAGGGGTAGCGGAGAGAGACCATAGAGGGGTGCCCCTCCCCACTTGCTGCCACTAGTGGGAGGGAGGGGCATGCCTAGCAAGCCATTGGGCAACACGGTAGCAGTACGGGGCGGAGATCTTGGTAGTAGATATTCTATGGGTGCAATACTTACTCCCCTTTGAGCTTCCTCCTTCCCAAAGCATCAGCTAATTAGAGACCAGTCATAAATTTGTTGTCTACTCTCAATCTTTCCATCAGAAAGACTAGGTTGAAGATGGAAAGGCCTTGCACAGTTGTAGTAGTCTTCAGGAACTAAATGCTCATGATAGATCTGAAGAATGCATGCTTCCAGATTCCAATCCACTAATAAGAGGAAATCAGTGGCTCCATCCTTGGTTGGCTTTGTGCCCGCAGTGACACCAGACTCGTCAATTCCTTGTTGTTTTATGTCTTCCTTGCCAAGGTCTCCTGTTGGTACATCATCTTTGGAAGATTTTACTCCCTCTCATTCTTCTGTTGCTTCATCTTTAGATGTTTTGAGAGGGGGTTTTGGGTTTTGAGAGGGGTTTTTGGGAGATCTTGCAATTGCTGTTGGTCCCCCTGCTTTTTCAGGAAGCTCCCCCTGCCCGCAACAATTTCCAGAGTTTCAGTTCCTGTGATGTCATCTCAACGTACAATGGCCCTCCAGCTCTCTCTGCTATAGTTCTTGTGTCATCTAACTGTCAACAGCTCTTCCTGCACTATGCTCTGCTCTGTGCTGTCACCATCCGAGTCATTTCCACTGACTTCCATCCCTGGACCTTCTACGTCTGCTCAGTCCAACTCTCTTGTTCAGACTCTGCAAAAGAGTAGAAGGTATTTTTCCTTATCTGTTTCTTCCAACCCTATCAGATGGAGGAAGAAGAACATAGTTCTTCCATGCATGAAGATTCTCACTCCTGTCTGTCCAGACACGTCAGTGTCAACCCCATTCCTGCTTCATTTAGAGCTGCTTTAAGCTTTCTTGCTGCTTCTCATAGCTGTGCTCCCTTCAAGGTACTCGGCCATGCTTCTGCTGCATTAGCAGACAAACCTCGCCCAGTTCCTGACTCTTGTACTGCAGTACACAAGTCCAGAGAAGTGTCTGCTAAGAACCCAAACCCTACCGATCAGACTTTTCCTCAGGTGGTTTGTGTGATCTTGGCTTCATCTACTCATCCTGTTCAAGGAAAGAGTGTTTTCCAAGGACCTAAGGATTAGAAGGCTACCATCAAGAAGACAATTGTGAAGGAATGCCCTCAGGATCGAGACTGTTCTCCTCATGGATCTCTCTCGTAGTAGCCATCTTGCTTGGTGAGACGTACCCGCGTGAAGTCAGATTAATCAACAGATATCACAAGTTTAACATACGACTAGAATTTGAGAAATATCTAGAAGTGTTCGTGAACTATCGGTGATAAGATTAGTGTGAAAATAGTAGGATAAAGCGTCTTCTAAGTTAGTTTATCAAGTGTAATACTGTAAATCAGAACAAGATGGCAGTAAGTTCCAACTGCGGGAAGAAGTGGCGTAATTTAGCTTGCTTGGCGGATTCGCAATACGATGAGGTAGCAGGAAGGGAACTGGCATTTCTCATCTATGAAATCAGCAACAGTCCTAACCAAAAAGATACAAAAGCATTCATAGATATATTAGAAGGATATAATCCTTCAAACTGGAACAAATCTAATGAAAACATCTTGAAAATAATTGAAGAAGTTCCAAATAAAATCCAAGTGGTCAAGAGACTCATAAAGAAAATATACATAAACCAACATATTCCGACAAAGAAAATGAATAAGGTGAATCTTGTGAATATCCTAATTGATGCATTAGGAAAAAGAATGCCAAAAGCATGCAAACTGTGTAAGGTTTGGTATAGCATAGTCAATCCACAAAACCTAATCAGAAAATGTGCTGCATGCAACATTCCGACCCATCCACAGTGTGCTGAGGTAATGCAAGATTTGAGAAAAGATACAAGAATTTTTTGTTCAACATGTCTATCATGGATAGACAATGTTATTAAATCAAGATTGAATGTACAAATAGTTGAGGATGAAGAAGATCATAATCAAATAAATAACCAACCAAGTAATAAAATCCAAAATAAGAAAGAAACAAATAGAGAGAAATCAAGAATATCAGGTAAAAGAGAAAAACAAACCACCAATGAGATATGCAGAGGTGTCAGCAAAAAATTTCAAAGCATCAGCTCCGAAATTCTACTCAAGAGATAATAACTGTATTTATTATGCAAGAGGATATTGCAGAAACGGAGAAAATTGCAGATTCAGACACAAAATGAATAATTATGATGAAGGAAGATCAAATATTATGGAAAAGTTGGAATTTTTAATGTCAGAATTTCTGGAAATGAAAAAAAGAACAACATACCAGAACAGGAAAGAGACATGGGAAAATCCTTATTACTACCATTATTAAATGAAGGAGAAAACACGCAAACCATCATAGTGATGAATGCGCAGGGTTTAGTTACGAGTAACTCAAAAAGAAAAATAGAGTACTTAGAAGAACTAACCCAAAATGAAAAGAAAATAGATATAATGAATATAAGTGAAACCTGGTATTCCCAAGAGACTGGGAATGATGATCAAATAAAAGGGTTCCAAACTTATAGATCAGATAGAAAAAATAGGAATCAAGGGGGAACCGCAATATATGGGAAAGACAAAAAACAAGGAAAAATATATGAGAAATATAGTAACTCAGAATGTGAACTAATAGCGGTAGAATTTGAATCTGAAAAATTAATGAACATAGTAATATATAGACCTCCTAATACTAAAGAGTTTGACTTAATAATTGAAAATATGTAGAAATCACAAGGACTGGACTATTCTCCTATCTGGTGACTTCAACTTTCCTTTCGTAGAATGGAAAGAACGAATAGGAGATTGTGGTTGTACTTATACATATAAAAAAGAGAGTAATAGTAGTGCAGAAGATAAGAGGCAATTTGAAAAGCTATTAGATATGCTACTAGAATACAACATTCAACAAATAAATCACCTGCCAACAAGAAAGGAAAATACTTTAGACCTAGTATTTGTGAACGAGATGAATTATGTTAAAGAAATAATAGTTTATAATGCGAGTATTTCAGACCATAATGTCATAGAATTAACAGTTCATTCCAAAGCAAGTGAAAATAGAGATAAGCAAGAAATGAAAAAGTGGGAAGGATATGGAAAATACAACTTCTACAGTAAAAATATAAAATGGTCAGAAATTAATGAAGAATTAAACAAAGATTGGGATAACATTTTCGTAAGTGATGACATAAGGGTAAATACGGAGATATTATATAAAATATTGGAGAAAATAGTGGATAAATATATACCGAAGAAGAAAAGTAAACATCATTCATGCATACCAAGAGACAGAAGGATCTTGTTCCAGAAAATCAGAAAGTGGAAAAAAGGTCTTGCAAAAGAAAAAATGCATGGAAAGTTATAGAACTAAAAAGTAAGATAGAAAATGCAGAACAAAAGATTATACAATCAAAAGGAAATGAAAAACGGGACTTGGAAGAAAAAACCCTATTAAATATCAAGCAAAACCCCAAACTATTATACTCATATGCGAAGAAGATGAATAAAAGAAGAATAGAAATAGGCCCTCCGAGAATTGAAGGGAGATTACGAATGAAAAAAAGGAAATTTGCAACATACTGGCAGAACGATATAAGAGAGAATTCACCCCTAGAATAGATAATGAAGATAATGATATAGAAGTAAGGGACGAAAATAGTGAATATTTAGCTGACATAGAAATTAATGAAGCTGATATTGTGCAGGCAATTAATGAAATTAAAAATGGAGCTGCTGCAGGGCCGGATGGAGTCCCTGCTATTTTGTTAAAGAAAGTAGTTCATTCTATCGCAAAGCCACTTGCAATATTATTAAGACAAAGTGTAGATACAGGCAAGATTTATGATGAGCACAAATTAGCATATATCACCCCTACTTTCAAAAGTGGATCAAGACTAGAGGCAAGTAATTATAGGCCTGTGAGTCTAACATCACATATTATGAAAGTGTATGAAAGGGTAATGAAGAAAAATATTATGAAACATTTAATAAAAAATAATTTGTTTAATATAGGACAACACGGTTTCGTACCCGGAAAAAGTACACAAACCCAACTGTTAGTCCACCGTGAGAACATATTCAAAAATATGAAAAGCAGAAATGAAACAGATGTGGTTTATCTAGACTTTGAAAAAGCTTTTGACAAAGTAGACCATAATATATTAGCGAAGAAAATTAGAAAACACAATATCGTAGATAAAGTAGGAAGATGGTTAAAAGAATTTTTACACAACAGAAAACCGATAGTTATTGCAAACGATGAGAAATCGGATGAAACCAAGGTAATATCCGGTGTGCCACAAGGTACGGTGCTAGCTGCAATATTGTTTGTTATTATGATTGAAGACATAGACAGTAATGTTAAGGATTCGGTAGTGAGTAGTTTCGCTGATGACACAAGAATAAGTAGAGAAATTACTTGTGATGAAGATAGGAACGCTCTACAAAGAGACCTTAACAAAGTATATGATTGGGCAGAGGAAAATAGGATGGTATTTAACTCTGATAAATTTGAATCAATAAATTATGGAGACAGAGAAGGAAAGCTATATGCATATAGGGGACCTAATAATGAGACAATCACAAATAAGGAAGCAGTTAAAGACCTTGGTGTGATGATGAATAGGAACATGTTATGCATGATCAAATAGCAATTCTGTTGGCAAAATGTAAAGCAAAAATGGGAATGTTGTTACGGCACTTCAAAAACAAGAAAAGCTGAACACATGATTATGCTTTATAAAACATATGTTCGTAGTCCACTTGAATATTGCAATATGATATGGTACCCACACTATCAAAAGGATATTGCACAAATAGAGAGTGTACAAAGGTCCTTTACAGCTAGAATAGAAGAAGTTAAGGACCTAGACTACTGGGAAAGACTACAATCCTTAAAATTATATAGTCTTAGAAAGGAGAGAAGAACGCTACATGATAATTCAGGCATGGAAACAGATAGAAGGAATAACAGAAAATATCATGGAACTAAAAATATCAGAAAGAGCAAGCAGAGGTAGATTAATAGTGCCCAAAACTATACCAGGAAAAATAATTAAAGCACACAGGACATTAATCCACTACGCACCAGCATCGATAATGCAGCGTCTATTCAATGCGTTGCCAGCTCATCTGAGGAATATATCAGGAGTGAGCGTAGATGTGTTTAAGAATAAGCTCGACAAATATCTAAACTGCATCCCAGACCATCCAAGATTGGAAGATGCAAAATATACCGGAAGATGTACTAGCAACTCTGGTAGACATTAGAGGCGCCTCACACTGAGGGACCTGGGGCAACCCGAACGAACTGTAAGGTCTGTAAGGTAAGGTTAGTCATTGCCCTTGATCACAGCAGTGTCTCTTCTACTTGGGTTGAGAACCCTACACGGTCGCTTAACCATCCGTGATCTTCTCCCCTTTGTTATTCTTGCTCATGTTCTCCCAGAAGAGACTGATCCGCACTCTTGATCACATAGTCCGTGACTGTCCTTCATGTAATGGGAGCCCTACATGTTTGTGTAACCAATCTTGGCCTTTTTCCTTGTCATAAATGTTTCTACGCACCCCCAAGGTTGCGTTGCAGCCAAGACAAGTAGATCTAGGCTCAGGCCTATCTTTAGACCAAATTAAGGTGGAGGGCCAATCCTTCAACCATCAAGAGGCAGTTACTCTGGAGATAATTGCTTCATCAGTATTCCAAGGTGTTTCATGGCTTGACTTATGGTCAACAACATTGGCCAAAATCTTTTCCACTTCTCCTGTGGGGTACACTGAAGAGAGTGCCGCCTTCATTATGTTGCAGTCTGATAGAAAGACTATTTCATACTTGGCTCATTTAACAACTAACATGTGGGCCAACTGGTTGCCAAAAAGAAGAGATGCTTCTCTTTCCAAGGTCTCGAGATTCATCAGTACAAATTCGGTCTTAGCTTTGAGGAATGGAGACATCTTAAGCTTATCATCTCTCTTCCCGAGGACCTGCTTTGCGCTGCAGTTGACAGACGTAGGGTGGACAACAATGACCGTCTTGTGCATCAAGCTGTCTCTACATCATCTGGTTCTTCTTGTGCAAACATTTCTAAGCCAAGATCTCAAACTACTTACACTTCCCCTAAAAGACCTCATCCAGACCCAGGAGAGAAGGTAGAGGCAGGGCTAGCGGAGGGAGACCATAGAGGGGTGCCCCCCCCCCCCCCCCCCACTTGCTGCCACTAGTGGGAGGGGCGTGCCTGGTAAAGCCATTGGGCGATGTGGTAGCAGTACGGGGCGGAGACCTTGGTATTAGATATTCTATGGGTACAATACTTACTCCCCTTTGAGCTCCCTCCTTCCCAAAGCATCAGCTAATTAGAGACCAGTCATAAATTTGTTGTCTACTCTCAATCTTTCCATCAGAAAGACTAGATTGAAGATGAAAATGCCTTGCACAGTTATAGTAGTCATCAGCAACTAAATGCTCATGATAGACCTGAAGGATGCATGATTCCAGATTCCAATCCACCAATCATCCTGGAAGTTTCTTAGCTTCAGTCTTGTAGAGATAGTTAACTGATTCAAGGTACTTTGCTTCAGCCCCACAGGTGGTCACAAGTACTCACTTTAGTCTAAAACTGGGCTGATTCTCCCAGGATACGCATCTTTAGATATCTTGAGGTAAAACTAATCAAAGAAAGGGACCGTCTACTCCAATTTGATCACAGCTTAAGCATTGTGATAAATCGGGAGAAGTCAAATCGCATGCGCGGCCAAAGAATTCTATACCTCGGCATGCTTATAGACATGACAGTGGTGAGGGTACCTATCAGACCAATGCATCAACAAGGTCAGGAGCATTGTCCAGTGGCAGGTTATTCTGGTTACCTGTTATTTCTCACAGACCTCTCCACCTTTGGTCTCTTCAATGGAGACTAAAAGTTTTGGTTCCCTTCAAAGGATTCTCCCTTTTATCAAGTTCCTCTCTTGACAGAAGTGAGACAAGACTTAGCGTGGTGTCTGGATGGCAGGAACCTATTTATAGGAGTGTCCCTTCACTCTCCATGTCTGGAAATTCTTCTGTTCTTGGACACTTTGTACAAGGGTTGGGGAGCACAAATGTAAGATCTAACTTCAGTAGTGTGGCATCGCCATGACATACTGTTTCACATCCACACCCTGGAATTGAAAGCAGCCTTCCTGGCACTTCAGGAGTCTCAAGAAAAGGTGACGGCACTCTGGTTCTCGAGTTCAACAATACTACAGTAGTAGCTAATGTCAACAGACGGGCTAGTGTTCTGTCAACTTCTCAAACTGACAGTACAATTGCACTAGTGGGCAGTCACTCACTCAGTGGATCTCTCAGCCAGATACATTGCAATCTGGAAAGAGGAATGTTGTGGCAGACAAGCTTGAGTTGTTGGGGTCAAGTGGTGGGGACAGAGTAGTTACTACATCAGAAGGTAGCAGAAAAGCTTTTTCATTTGTGGGAAGGCCAACAGTAGACCTTTTTGCATCAAGATAAAAAACTAGATGTATTTTATTCGGTTGTTCCAGATCCCTCGGCCATGGCAGATGCCCTGAAACACCCTTGGAACAACTTGGATGTTTACACTTTCGCCCCTTTTTGCCTAATCCAACAAGTAATCAACCTAGCAATGATTTCTAAGAACCTCAGGATGACTCGGTGGCTCTCTTGTGGCCACATGCAGAATGATACCCCATTCTTCCAGCTTTGCTGACTGAGGCACTGAGGGAGATTCCACCGTGTCACAACCTTCTTTGCCAACCACTCATTGAGAGGTTTCACTGATCAGTAAGGTCCCTATCTCCTCGTGGCTAGAGACTATCCAGTTTCTCCTACAAGCAGAAGGCTTTCTCAGAGATGTCTGGTTATCTCAGATCATCATCTACAACTGTGTACCAAGGAAAATGAGCGGTCTGCTGTGATTGATGTCATACACTCTGGTCAAAACTACTATTCAACAAGCAGTGGACTTCCTAATTTTTCTCCATAGGGAGAAACTTCTTTCTGTGTCAGCCATCAAAGGCTATAGAACTGCTTAGGATTGGTTCTGCATTTGAAAATATAGACCTTTCTTCTTTGTGGGAAATCTCTGTGCTTCTCAAATGTTTTGAGCAGTCCTTTTCCTTGAAAGATCTAAAATCTCCAAATTGGGACTTGACCCTGGTGCTTAAGTCTCACTCGCATTCCATATGAACCCTTTCGGGTTTCATCCACATACATTTAACCCTCAAAATGGTTTTCTTACTGGCCTTAGCTTCATGTTGGTGAACTTCATGGACTCTTTTGACATTAAACATATGAAAGGTTGAGGTCCATAGCCTTCGAATTTGCCCCGGAATTCATAGCCAAGGCTCAAAAACCTTCAGTTTATGAAGACAGATTTGAGTCTTATGATCCTTTCCCCTGAAGATTTTTTGTTGGTAACAACCCAGACAAATTACTCTTATTTCCTGTCAGGGTGCTGCCTAGCTATCTATAAAGGACTCTGCATCTCGGACCTGAGTGTCGAAGACTTTGTGCTAGCACGTGCTGGAACAAGAAAGATGTGTTGAGGAATACCATCTCCTTTTGGCTATGTGAAGTGATTAAACAAACTTATATTACTACTTCACATTCAGATACCAAAAACAGTGCATGCAAGAGCATGTGATATTAGGGGCCTAGGCCCTTCTGTCGCTTTCAAAAAGAACTTGTTGGTTCACAGGATTTTAAAGGCCAGTACAGTGGTTCCTCCATATTTGTGGGGGATGCGTACCAGACTCCCCTGTGAATATTTAGAACCCGCAAATAGTTGGAACCCCTATGAAAATACTTAAAACCTCCTGTTCTGGTAGTTAAAACTCAAGAAAAATCCACTTACAATTTTTATACCTGGTTTTTTTAATAGTTTTATCACAAAAAGTGCATTTTATGATGAAATTGATAAAAAACCCAGGAATTTATGGATATTTCTCACAGAAAAATACTGCTAATAGGCGAACTTTCCGTGAATAATGTGGGCAAATGTTCCAGAGAGAAATCTACGAATCTGGAGAAAAGTTAATTATATCTTAGTTTTACCAGACCACCGAGCTGATTAACAGCTCTCCTAGGGTTGGCCCGAAGGATTAGATATTTTTACGTGGCTAGAAACCAATTAGTTACGTAGTAACGGGACACACAGTTTATTGTGGGATCCAAACCACATTATATCGAGAAATGAATTTCCATCACCAGAAATAAATTCCTCTGGTTCCGCGTTAGCCGTGCCGAGAATCAAACTTCAGACCACCGGATTGGTAGCCGAGCGCGAAATGCACTCGTCCACGAGGAACTGCAAATCTGGAGAATGCGAATACGGGGGTCCATTGTAAATGGTTTCGTCAAACCACCTTCACCTGTGAGGCATTGCCCACAGGTCCTTGGGAACTTTTTCCTTGGTTCCGAGGCTTACTCTATCCTCCCACTCAGAGTAAGTCTCCCCTACATTAGGGCCAAAGGTTAATCAATTGATATTTTCATCACTAACCACCCTGCAGGGATAACATATATGGCCCAACTCAAGCCACCCCTAATTCAGGTACCTGGACTGGAGGAAAAACTGGTGTGTCGCAGTGTTGTTGGGGTAAGTCAGGTCAGGCTGCACCTGCCTCCTCCACCCATAATGGCATCAAAATCCTTGTGCTATTTTACCCAGACTCCAGCAGGTGTTAGAGAAATTCCCATATGTTCAGACAGTAGGTTTGTTAGATATGAAAAATGCAAACTGAGTAAAATTTTGTCATATTTCATCCCTTAAAGTGATTTCATATTTTTTCTTTGCAAGAATCACTTATAGTCATGCAGATCTTTCTTTGCTGTAATCACCTATACATTCATGCAGATATGTTAAAACTGTATTATGTCTGGACATAATAGTGGGAATGTCAAAATCTGCCATCACCATTAAAAAGGAAAAAATAAGGTTAGCCAGAAGGCAAATTTCCAGTTGACTGATTATGGTATTCAGTATCTCTGGGGGTAATATTTTGCCACATCTGATCTTTTAATACGTATTATTATTATGAACACCGAATTCTTTAGAAGTTTGAATGACGATGGCAAACGTTCCATTAGAATAGGGGTGTATCTTCTGAATAATAATAATAATAATAATAGTAATTTCAGTCTCTGCTATGTGACAATGTCTTACTGCAGTTCTGATAGCCAAATTGAACTTGCATTTTTATTTTGATTGTTTTGTCTACATATGTGGAGATGGGAGGTGTGTTAGCTAGTGTAATGAAGCTTCATTCCCACCATTTCAGTGGATCCCCATTGTTTAATACTCCATTGTAGGGAGACTTCTCTGCCTCTTGTTGGGAATTGTTCATTAGAGGAACTGGCCCTGAAGAATTAGTCTACCACTTCCTCCTGGCCACCACCATACACCTCTTTACTCCTTACCTAAAATATAAGCACTTTCCATTCTCCTCCTCCTCCCCCCCCCAGCATGGTCATCTTCGTTTTCCTCCCATAGGAAGAAGAGGTCTGTCATAAGCAAGTCCTGTGGGCCTAGTGAACATGCTTCCCAATCTCTGAGAGGCAGCAGTGTTTGGCCACTTGTGGATGACTAATCAGGTGTTGACTTGACTGGTACTGGCCTCACCTAGGATGTTCAGTACCCTGTTCTGGCCCCTCTAGCTTGGACATGAGGGTTGCTCTTGGCTCTTCCTCCCATGTTTCTCCATTAACGCTTTGGTTGAACTAGTGCAGCCCACTTATGTATTATGTGCATACCCTGTCTCAAGACTGTTAAGATGCAACTAGTGGGGTTAGCTCTTTTTGTGTCAGGAAAAATGTGAGTAGAACTTGGTCCATGGACCACATGTATCTATGAAGTGGGGGTATGGGGGGTATGCTTTCCTCCAGTGTCTCTTCAGAAACACTAAGTTAGCCTGCACAACCCCCTCACTCTCAGTCTCAAATACTCAGTCAAAAAACCATGCATCTGTAGGGTAGGTTCTTGCTGCTGTACTCCCCCAAAATATTACACTTAGTGAGGCCAGCCCTGCTTGCTCGTTCAGCACATGCTAGATCTCCAGATTGTGCACATGCCAACAATGGGTTGGCTTGTGACAGATCCCCTCACAGTATGCACCAGCAAGATCTGTGAACACTTGACTATGTCACCCTTATTCAGCTCATGGTTTGCCTCATGATCAGGGTGTTCATGCATGGCAGTGCACATACCTGTTCCCCTGTACCCTCTACTAATGTGGCAGGTACTGGGTACAGAGATTCACATGGGCTCGTCAGCTCTGATTTCGAACCCAAGTACAGGTCTTCCTCAACTTGTGTTCTACTTGGTGCATTTAGTACAAGACAGTCCTGAGAATGGGTAGAGGAGCAGATTCATCCCATAATGTGGATGAGCACCCCAACCATTTCCTTCTATTTACAGACGAGGAATGCTCAAACTGCTCTCCCTGTGTGTGGCGAGTTCAATGATTCATCAACTGTGCTTCTGTGGGCATGTGCAACTGAGCCCTTACCACCCTATTCTTAGTTTGTTAAAAATCCTTTTGAGTTTCTGGCTCAAGATATTTGCTAGTATTTGTGATGTTAATGTTTTCAACAGTAATATACAGGTTTCTTTTCAAGATATTTGCTAGTATTTGTGATGTTAATGTTTGCAACAGTAATATACAGGTTTCCTTTTTGACTGATTATCCAAAAGTCGGTGGCCCATCATTTTGAGCTGTTACATCTAATGCCTTTTTTTCTCTTTTTTTAAATATCCAAAGGGAAACTCAAGGCTTGTTTGGTTTGTCAGCTTTCTTTATGGTAAATCTGTTTCCTCTCTGGGACCTTCTGATGGTCAGGAAAAGAGGTTTCTAATCAGGTGTGAGCCATGTGTGCTATCAAAGTAGGATCTGACCTCTACATTAAAAGTGTCTGTACCTCTGGCTGGTACCAGCCAAACACACAAAGTAAGCATTGGAACACCTCTCTTCTTTCTGGCTCTCTGATGTGAGCAAAAAAAATATAACCTGACACTTATTGTTAAGTTGTCATTGTAATAATTTTGATATAGTAGTTTTGAAGACTGTTGGACATACTGAAATGTTCTGATCTCGGTGCACCAGAACTGAAGTTAAACCGACACCAATGAATGAGAGCAGTTGACTTCGTGGTTTTTGTTGGGCTGAATAGCAAAAATAGTACATATAAGATATCGTTCTTTCATAGGAAGTACTAACTGCATTTACCCATGCAGAAATTTAGAATTTTGGTTACACCATCATGGCTCTGCTATGCATAAAATTTTGGTAGCCAATCTCCATTTTTTTCAGTTGACTCTTTGGTAGTAGCTCTGAGAAGAATATGAAGAATCACATTTAAAAGAATAATAACTACTACAGTGAAATAAAGTATGGTAAGCTGAGGACTGACACAAAAACTGCTGTGTCAAAGGCAGCAATGGGAGACCCTTACAACAGAAGAAACAAGCAATGAATGTGTGAGTGAGCTGATTAGCAATTCCTCTGGTGGTTACATTACCAAATATAATTCACATCAGTTATGATGTTCTTCCTCTGGGAATGAGAGGTATTCCTCTGGTGGTTACATTAACAAAAACAATTCACATCACTTATGATGTCTTTCCACTGGGAGTAAGAGGTAAGGTCTTTGTATAATAGTAATGGTTTGTATTAGTAAGCAAACAAGTCTTAGCAGAATAGGTAATGTAAAATGTATTATATTTACAAGATAATCCAAATTAGCTATTAGAAGTTATGACAAAACATCAAATCACTTACCATGGAAGAACATTCTAAAAATATCAGAATCATAAAGTTGACATGCACCCATCTCTTTGCACCTTACTTTCCACTGAATGCAAGCGGAGTCGACTACTGAACCATAAATAATAGGACATGGAACATTTCCTGTGGGAAAATTTTTTGTGAGCACATTTTATAATGGAAGGATATAATTACCTATACCTTTACTTTATTCTCTCACTTTATCTTACAACTTAATCTAAACTTAATCTAATTTTTTTAGGATTATGGTTATACATCACTAACCATTTCGTTATACAGTGGAACCCCCCGTATTAGCAGGGGGATGCATACCAGACACCCCCGCGAATAGCTAGAATCTGTGAATACTTAGAAACCCTATAAAAATGCTTAAAACTCAAGAAAAATCCACTAAAAATGCTTACACTAGCGGTTAATGGAGCAATCACTTAGTGGTGAATCTGTTTTACAGCTGTCGTCAAAAATATTCATTAAAAAACGAGGTATTTTAAGGTATTTTTACGGCACAATTTTCGGTTAACAGCGCCGCTAGCACTGTTAACCCTTACACACCGAGCCGGTATCTCTGAAAGTGTCTTCCGTATGCCGGCGGCGTTCGCGAGTGAGCGCCGAAGCGGAAAAAAGTTTGATTAAAAAAATCACAGCACGCTTAATTTTTAAGATTAAGAGTTCATTTTTGGCTCATTTTTTTGTCATTGCCTGAAGTTATCATATAAATATTGGAATATATGACAGCGGAAAAAAATTTCATTTATAATTGTATACAAATCGTGCTGTGAGCAAAACAGCTAAAGCTAATGAGTTAATTATTTTTTCGTTGTATTGTACACTAAATTGCGATGATTTTGGTTTATAACAAATTGTAAAACGATCAAAGCAACACAGAGAAAATATTATCACAATATGATGCATGAATTCGTAACGAGTGGACGTAAAAAGAAGTAGTTTTCAAAAATTCACCATAAATCGAAATATTGTACTAGAGACTTCCTGTTTAATGCAAAATTAAGGTAATTGATTGAATATCACTAGACTGTAAGTGTTGTAGCTTACAATTGCAGTTTTCGACCATTTCGGTCGAGTTAAAGTTGACCGAAGGTTGAATTTTTTCTATTTATCGTTATTTATATGAAAATATTTCAAAAATGATAAAAGCTACAACCATGGGTTGTATTTTGTTGTATTCTACGTGAAATTGTGCACATTTTCATATATAAAACATTATGTAACAGCTAATATAAAACGGTGCAAACATGACGACAATCGGACAAAAAAATGTGATTTTTTTGGAAGTTACCGCGCGGACGTAAGGAAAAAGTTTTTTTCATAAATTCACCATAAATCAAAATATTGTGCTAGAGACTAACAATTTGTTGCAGAATTAAGGTAAAATTGCGGTTTCGACCATTTCGGTCCAGTCAAAGTTGACCGAAGGTTGAAATTTTGGCACTTATCGTTATTTATATGAAAATATTTCAAAACTGATAAAAGCTACAACCATGGGTTGTTTTTCGTTGTATTCTACATGAAATTGCCCACATTATCATATATAAAACTTTGTGTAACGGCTTAATATAAAACAGTGAAACATTACGAAAATCGGACAAAAATATTTCTGATTTTTTCGGAAGAGTTACCGAGCTGACAAAAGGAAAAGTCGTTTTAAAAAATTCACCATAAATCGAAATATTGTGCTAAAGACTTCCAATGTGTTGCAAAATGAAGGTAAATGATTGAATATTACTAGAATGTGAGTTTTAGCTTACAATTGCGGTTTTTTACCATTTCGGTCGAGTCAAAGTTGACCGAAGGTTGAAATTTTGGCACTTATCGTTATTTATATGAAAATATTTCAAAACTGATAAAAGCTACAACCATAGGTTGTTTTCAGTTGTATTCTACATGAAATTATGCACATTTTCATATATAAAACTTTATGTAACGGCCAATATAAAATGGTGCAAACATTACGACAATCGGACAATCAAAATTTCTGGTTTTTTTCGGAAGAGTTACCGTGCGGATGTAAGAAAAAGTTTTTTTTTTTTCAAAAATTCACCTTAAATCAAAATATTGTGCTAGAGACTTCCGATTTGTTGCAAAATAAAGGTAAATGATTGAATATTACTAGAATGTAAGCGCTTTAGCTTACAATTGCGTTTTTCGACCATTCGGTCAAGTCAAAGTTGACCGAAGGTTGTTTTTTGTTTTATTCTTCATGAAATTGCACACATTTCCATATATAAAACTTTATGTAATGGCTAATATAAAACGGTGCAAACATTACGACAATCGGACGAAAAAATTTATGATATTTTCGGAAGAGTTACCGTGCGGATGTAAGGAAAAAGTTTTTTTCATAAATTCACCATAAATCAAAATATTGTGCTAGAGACTTCCATTTGTTGTAAAATGAAGGTAAATGATTGAATATTACTAGAATATAAGAGTTTTAGCTTACAATTGCGTTTTTCGACCATTTCGGTAGTCAAAGTTGACAGAAGGTTGAAATTTTGGCAATTTCATTAGTTATATGAAAATATTTCAAAACTGATAAAAGCTACAACCATGGGTTGTATTTGTTGTATTCTACATGAAATTGCACACATTTTCATATATAAAACTCTATGTAACGGCTAATATAAAATGATGCAAAAATTATGTCAAAGTGACGAAATAATTTCTGAGATGTGTCGCTGATGCTTTTTAGTGCGAGAAGAAAGAAATTCGTGCTTGTACGCCTGGGTAATGATTGTAAACAAAACAACAGCTTGATCCGTGAACTCCCCGCATCCCTCAAGGTGCGTGATTCAAAAATTTTTGCCAAGTAGGCCTGTAACTGTTTTTCTGCACATTTTAAAAAAAACTTTTTCGCGTCGACATTTCATACGTCAATTCGGCACCCAACAGACAATTTTCGTTGACGTTTAATACATCCAGTAGGCGTTTAAGGGTTAACAAGTACATAATATCTAACAAGTACATACATATGTAGAAATACTGTTCAAACCTTTAAAGGTTATGCAATTGATATTAAAAAATTTTATTGAGTTTTTACATAGGTATTAGGGTAAACTGTATGGCTCCGACACTGTTCTATGCCGAAAATATAGTTAAATAAGTGCAAATTTAGCTATCAATGTGTTGATTTGTAAATGTTCATTCTTTTATTTTTAAAATGTGTATGAAAATGTATTATGTAAAGGTATTTTTATTTCTGCACATAAATATGATACAAAGGCAGCTTTTGAAACTGCCCTCCACATTATCAAAGACAACGTTTTTTTCATGATCGTTCTTGTCGACCGCCGCGTGCCGCTCTTACGAAAATATAGAGTTAAAAAAGTGCAAATGTAGCAATCGATGTGTCGATTTTATAAATGTTCATGCTTTTATGCTTAAAATGTGTATGAAAATATATTACGTATAGGGTATTTTTATTTTTGTTCACAAATACAAATTAAGGCAGCTTTTGTAACTAACTTCCGCGTTATCAGAGGATGTTTTTTCATGTTCCCTCTTGTCTGCCACTGTTCCGAAAAATGCATTTACAAAGACTTCGCGCGGTTATATTTTATTAATCTGGGAGCTAATTATAACTCATTTTGTTAATGAAACTTTAGTTTGTTATAAGTTTTCATGCCTTTGTTTAAAATTGTATGAAAAAATGTATTACAGGGTATTTTTTTTATTTTTGTACATATGATACAGTAGCAGCACGCATGTCCATTGAAGTCTTTGTAACAGTCCTTCTTATGATGAAGAAAATAGGTTGTTCAGTCGCGCACAAATAATAAAATTTTAATTTATGTAATTGAATCACATTTTTATAACAAATTATATTTACAATTGTTTGCATAAATTGATTTTAAAAGACAAAACTTGCATATACATTCAATTTTGCAACATTGCAATTTGTTTGTTTTTCCATGGGATAGAAGTACAAAATATAACTGTGCAACTTGGTCAATTTTTTGCTTTGTTCTAAGAGCAAAAAATTCAGGTACAAGCTTGAGATGCCGCTGCTACATAGATGGCATAGTGACGAAAATTAAGATAAGCAAAGAAGAAAAAGTAAATATGCATATTTTCCATAAATCTTTTAAAAAGATATACATTACTTCTCTGTATCCAATAATATTGTATGTATATTCTCATATTATTGTATTATAAAATACTATGGTAGATCTAAGGCGGTTGTATTCCGCAGAACGACCAATGTTTTGGTTTGGAAATCAGCTAATGGCAAAAACGAGTTTGTTTCGCCATATTAACGCAATTCTGAGCAAATTTTCTTGCTTCTAGTTAGCATGAATATTTAGATATACCTGACTTATAAGAAACAAGGTAATTTTTCCTTATACAACGTGTTTTTAAGTGGAAATATGACTTTAATATGTCTCGTGATTGTGAATAATTTTTTTTTCGTTAACAGATTACGTTGGTGGCTTGTTTGAGTAAAACAATACGTGATTCCGTTTGCAATTTTCCTTTATATCTTCTTAATACGAACTTTACATTACGTATTTCTTTTATCTGCGTGAAACCAACAGTAAAATGTTTTCTTTCAAGCACAGCAGTTTTGATTAAAATTATTTCATCTCAATTTTATCAACGGTTGTGTTTGATGGTATAGGTTTACTGGAGTTTTATCCTTGTTGCCAATGCACGATAATGGTCATTAGCATCTTGAAAAGTTTTCTCAGCTTCAGCTATAATTAGGTTTAAATTTAACAGCACATATATTTCCCTATTGATCTTTGATCTACGTAAAGCGAATAAAGTTATCACATTAAGATATCTCAGTCCTATTGTACATAACATCATTTATAACAACTACAGTAATAATGTACTATAGTATGATGATTGAAATACAAGCCAAACGGATGTTGTTATCCAATTCGGTTGTATACTTAGAAAAAAAAGTTGTTTTTTGTTCGGTTGATCACGGTTGTACATGTTAACTCAACGAGTATAACGTTAAAGCCATACTTTCATCATTCTCTTTTGCTGCTTTTGAATTTATGTACATAACTAGAAGATGAGATATAGTTAGGCTATTGTAATTTGGTCTCTCGTAAAATCGGATTATCGTAAGACGAATTATCGTAACTTGAACACTACAGCTGCCTGTACACTGTATTAAACCTTATTAGTATATCTTTACATGCTCTAGACACCCAAAGGATTAAAGCTAAGCTTTTTTCACTTTACAGTATTTATAATACTATAATGTACAGTACAGTACTACTGTACAGCAAATTCTATAGTACTATACTCCATAAATATAATTTTACTTATTGCGCCATTGCAAAATTACTGCGCCATTTGACTGGTCTAGTACTCCGAAAGAAGGTGTGCGGCATGTCTAGTCGGTCTTGCAAAAGGTGAACGTTTCTGTGTCAGATCGGGACAGGTCTCTTCAGTCAAGGGGGTTCTTCCCAGTTGCCTCCTCCTCCACTCACAAGGCATAGGAAGTATTATGCTACGAACTCTGCATGCTTGTTGCCTCATCATCTTAACCCAGACGTCATATGTCTCAAGCCAGGGTTGACTTTGGAGCAGGTGAGGTTGGTGGGCACCGTCCATGTCTCTGCAGGATGCCTCGGCTTTGAAGTCTACGGCAGCCTCCATGTTCCAGACCATGTCATGGATGGACTTGTGGTCGATGGTCATTGCCAAGAGTGGTCGACAGTCACTGCCAAGATTGCATCTGACTGGTCCCCAGAAGGGTTGGTGAGTGCTTCTTCTCTTTGCCAGTTTGTTGCAGTCTGAGGGCAAGGTGTTCTTGTATCTCGCACATCTTAGCGTCAATGTGGGCTAATCTTCTTCTGATCAGAAGAGATGTGGCTTTGTCCAGGATAGCAAGATCGGTTGACCCTGAGTCCTTGTTGGCGATCAGGAATGGGGATCTTTTAGAATAATCAGTTCCTGTTCCCTCCTGTTCAGCAGCAAGTACGATATCATCACCTGGTAACCTGAGTTTGGTTTTGGTGGGGCCCTCCCATTCATCTCAGCCTAAGTCAGAGGACCAGAGTTCCTTTTGGTCCCGGTCTTACAGGTCAAGGAGGGGCTCCAGGGGCCAGAAATAAGGGGCCAAGTGGCTGACTTATGGGGCAGAGAAGTGGGTAACAGATGTCCTTCGGGTTGGGTATCTACTACCATTCGACTTCTCTCCCCCGCTTTCGGACAAACCTCTGCTCAGGTGAGTGTATCCCCCAGATTCTCCAAAGTTCTTAGCTCTCCGGGAGGAAGTGCAGAAAATGCTGGACAAAGGTGCAATAGAGGAAGTGGTGCGTCCGTCTCCTGGGTTTTACAGTCACATCTTCTTGGTGCCCAAGGCTTCAGGGGGATAGAGACCTGTGATCGAGTTATCCACCTTGAATCATTTCGTCAGGAACACGAGGTTCAAGATGGAGAACCCGTGATCAGTTTTGACAGCTGTGAGGGAAAGCGACTTCATGCTGTCGATAGATCTAAAGGATGCGTACTTCCAAATCCCTATTCATCCATCGTCCAGGAAGTTCCTTCGGTTTTCTCTCAAGAGACAAGGTCTTCGAGTTCAAAGTCCTGTGTTTCGGATTGACCACAGCTCCTCAGGTGTTCACAAGAGTCTTCTCTCTTGACTCAACTTGGGCTCATGCTCAAGGGTTCCGTTTGCTGAGGTACCTCAATGACTGGTTGGTCTTAGCGGGTTCCAGAGAGAAGCTGCTGCAGGACAGAGATCGTCTGCTTCGGTTTTGTCTGGAACTCAGCATCATGGTGAACCCAGAGAAGTCAAATCTCGTACCCAGTCAAAGGATTCTCTATCTAGGCATGGTCATCGATACAGTAGTCTCGAGTTTTCCCGTCGGATCAGAGGTTGGAGAAGTTGCGAGTAGTGGCATGCGACTTCATGTTGCAACTGGATCAGTCAGCTCATCAGTGGCAGATTCTTCTGGGCATTTTGTCTTCTCTGGAGAAGCTGGTCCCTCAAGGGCAACTTCAACTTTGGTCTCTGCAATGGAGACTGAGGGACTTCTGGACTCCGGTGGGGGATTCATCCCTGATAAGGGTACCTCTGTCTCAGGAAGTGAGAGAAGATCTTTGTTGGTGCTTGGACGACCAGAATCCTTGAAGGGTGTTCCTCTGGGCCCTCTTCCGCCGGACTTCCTTCTGTTTTCAGATGCCTCCGCGAGGGCGCTCATTTAGGCAGCCTCATTACTTCGGGCATTTGGAGTTTGGAGGACAGACAGCATCATATCATGTCTTAAGAGTTAAAGGCAGCCTTTCTGGGTCTGAAGGAATTTTGGGAGAAAATAGAGGGACATTCTGTTCTTCTCATGTCAGACAACACCACTATCTCTTATGTTAACAAGCAGGGGGGACTGGTTTTGCATCAACTTCACTCGTTGACAGTCGAGGTTCACCAGTGGGCCAGATTGTCGTAGGCTTTTTGTTAGCACGGGGTGTATGAAGAAAGAGGTGTCCAAGAATACAATTCTTTTTGGATATGTGAGCCTATCAAACAGGCGTATTTGACTCTTGATATTTTAACTAATCATAAAATGCACAGTATCACTTCATCAGTGTCTCCTTGGTCATATTCATATATGCCAAGGAGACAAGAAACAATGTTGTGCAGATTGAGGATTGGACGTAAAGACTCACACATGGGTTCTTGATGTCTCGTGAAAATCCTCCGTTTTGTAAGAACTGTACTGTGCCCTTGACTGTGAAACATTTGTCCCAGATTCGGGAATTTGAGACATAGGTTCGTGTCTTGGGGTCGTGACAGAGTAGGTAATTTTATCCTAGCTACAATTCTTGGAAAGGATTGTAATATAGAGCAGTTATATAAATTTATGGGGGAGGCAGGCCTTCTCAACCAAATTTAAATTATACATAGATCGTCTATGTAAGAACTTTTATATATGAACAAAATTTTTATAAACATATATTTATAGATATTTTTATATGAAATTTATTTAAAATTTAATTTTTTCTATTTAATTTATTTCGGTGTCAGTTACCCAGATGTTGTGACGCCAGATTTAATAGACAGTCAATTGACTCTTGATAATTCTGCTAGAGCACATGATGTCAGGGGTATTGGTACCTCTCTGGTTTTCAAGAAGAATTTGGCTGTTCATAAAGTTAAGAGCACTGGTACTTGGTTACACCAGTCCACGTTCACCTCTTTCTATCTTAAGGATGTTGCCCACAGATCTATGGACACTTTCCCTAGGTCCTTTGGTGGCCGCCCAACAGATTTTGCAACTCATCGTTGCCCTTAACTGGCCACGTTTGTATCTTACCTAAGATGATTGTGAGGAAGAGAGAATGTGTGAGTTGGCTGGTCTCTTTTTTTTCTCTTGTTCCTTTCCTTCTTCCTACGGAGTTGAGGAATAGACACATCATTCACTGATAGTTTGGTCGCTTTGTGTTCAAATAGTCAAAGCCTCTATTCAGCAGCATAAACTTCGCTCTCTGGCAAGGGGGAGTGAGGAGTAATAGCGAACCCTGGTGAATTGGTTTGTTATTGAACAGTCAGAGTTTCTCTTTAGTTCCCTACTGCAATGAATCTTCCTATATATCATTGTACGTAACCCAGTGGCTGAGTTTTTGGATATCAGTTTATCTAGCTTCTCACGGGCATCAGTCCCTCTCCTGTAGATATTTCTTTTGGAGTTGGACTGGTTGTTAGGCCCCCAGCTGGTTCAGGATGTCTGTACCTCCCACCAAGTATAAGTCTATCCTATTGTTAAGACCGAAGGCATGTTTGCGTATGAGCAATTGACAAATTTTCCAAGACAATTTGTATTTTTCATAGCTACAAACCTGAGGTCTTAATGTTTTACTGGCCACCTCTAGCCACCCCTCTGTCTTCTTATGACATCCTGGGTTGAAAAAGACTGGGTGTGCGGTCTTTGACCTGTTTTCACCCGATAGACACGCGTTGCCAGATCTCGCAAGATTCCTGGCTTTTTCATCTCCGATTTTTAACCGGATCTAGCTAGGCGCTAGAAAATTATCCTATTGTTAAGACCTCAGGTTTGTAGCTATGAAAAATACAAATTGTCTTAGAGAATTTTTCATTTTAACATAAAAGTTTCATGCCATTAAAAGCAATCTAAATTCATATTTTTACAAAAAGCTTGTAACTTACCAAAAAGGCCAATTGCTACAGATATCAGCCCAAGTGCCATGGCCTTATCTTTAGGATCCACACAACGTAGAGTTACTAACATTCCGCCAACTTCTGATGTGGAATGTATTAATACGAAAAAGGAAAATATTATGACATACCTGGAATGAGATATAGAAAGGAGTGAACATGGAGTACTTGAACGATATAACTTTCAACATCCATTTAGTCTTAATACATAAAAATGGAAAAAAAAAAAAAAATGGCAATCAACTTAAGTTATTTTCAGTTTTTAATAAAATTTATTGATAAAGTTGCTATTACTCTATAAAGTTACTATGAAGACTGAAAAAGAAGAAAAATTCTGGCACAGTCAAATAGAATGACTGTCATGAAAACTTTCAAACTGCCAGGTTTTATTTGTACAACAAAAATATTCTTTATATTTCTCACTTACCATACAAAATTACTACAATTCAGTTCACATAAACGTAGTTCTGCTGTTGCACCCTCTGCCAAACACTCACAGTCTGAGAACTAAAACAAAATGAAAAAGGTAAAAACTACATATCTGAAAACTGGTCAAGTTTGTAACAATTTTATTTCCTTGCAAACTGTATTAAGGAAGCATTGTTATTTTTGTGTAATAATGACCACTTCTAATGAACAAGCTGAATTTCCAAATAAAAATATAGGCAGATTTCAAATTGAAATTTTTTATTTTTTGAAAGAAGATTGCATGTTCCTTTTGACAGTAAAATAAAAAGCTCCATCATTCTTACACTATATTTTATATCTGCAGAATATACATAGGGAATACAACTATCACTACTATGTAACTAATATCTACCATTATCTTCAGATAAAAGTTCTACATGCAATAACTGATAGTTAATAGCTTAAGACCATGAAAGAGGCTTTATTACCAGGAGTCTATTTGAGCCTGCACCGATAGTAGCATTTCTACAACCTAGATGGCAAGCAGAAAAATGAGTCTTCTTCTCGGAATCACAAACTGGGGCATATAAATTATTGTCACAATTGCCACATTTGCGTTCACATGGGAAGGTGAAGTGCTTCCCTTGACTGTAAAGAAAAATGGATAATATGCTTAGTCACTAAAAATAAATGTACAAAGCTGGTTTCTTAACATTTTATGAAGACAAGTAACGTAACTTGACCTTTTATGAAGACAAATAATGTATACTAGATATATTCCACTTGATAAATAACTCAGCAGTCTGGCTAAGGAATTTCATAATAATAGTAATGTGACCTATTGTAAAGGCAACAGGATAAATGTGTGCATATTTCAGTGTACTTATTCAAAAGATAGAAACTAAGAGCTTTAGTTTGTACTACAGAGCACTATTGACTCTTCCAAGTGTAGTTGGTAATTCAACTTTGAAACAGACAAACAATAGGTACTCTAAAATGCCTTTGGGTACAAATTAAAACTAAAAGTTTCATGATGCTTTTTATAAGTTGTCGAAAATCATCTTTCAACATACCTTTCACTTTCCTCCAGGTCAACAAAGTCATCAGGGGTACACCCAACAAACATCAGTATTATCATTCCTGAAACAAGAGAAGCAATTATATTTTATTAATTTTACCATCCATTATCAGGTGATCACATAAATTCTTTTTTTAGAAAATAACCGATTGTATATCATGGCAAAATTTCTTTAGTGTTTTGAAACTATCATAAGAGGACCCCCAAAACATAAAAGGGATTTTGACAAAGGAAAAATCTATTTCTGGGAGTATGACCTGTGTCGCCCTGTGAAATGCTCCTTATAGCACCATTTCTAATATATAAATATTGCTAAATATACCAGAGAAAAAAGTTGCATGGATTGCTAAGAATATACCCAGCTCGCTCACCCTTATAGGGTGTCGGTATAGTAACTGGGGCGTGTTAAAACCACTATCAGAGGTCTTCTGCCATTTAGTCTCTTTCAAACTAGGCGCCATACCAGCGCCATCTACCGCTACTACTAGCGCCTCGATAGCCATTCCTGAAAATAGCACCCAAGCTTGGGGCTATAGGGTGAGGAAGCAAGGGGTGGGTTCACTGGGCGACACAGGTCATACACCCAGAAATAGATTTTTCCTTTGTCAAAATCCCTTTTCTGGGCTAAACCTGTGTCGCTCCGTGAAATAGTAACAGAGAATTACTCCCACAAGCTTGGATATACTTTCTATAAGACTACTGGAAGGTAGAAACTAACTCTAAGATAATTCCACCCTATTCAATAAATTGCTTAAATCTAAACAGATTTTAACAATATCTTAAGTCTAGGTCCTTACTACAGTAAGTATATACTATCATTGGAAACAATTACTGGTAAGCCTGTGTGATTACAATGTTAGCAAGCCATACTATATATTTTACATGTACATGATTAGTAGTTAATTATAACCATTACAAGAATGGTTCAATCATACAATCCAAGTGAAAACCCCGAGAAGAAGGCCAGAGACTAAGCGAGGCGGTTAGGAGAGAAAAGGAGCTAAAGAAGGACAGTGTATTACTACTAGGTATGTCAGCATGACTAGGCTGTGTTAGGGGAAACAATATTAACCCCCCTGCCACTGCTGAATTAAGGGCTTTCAAGGATTTAAGATAGTGGTGATTAAATACTTGAATTCCATCCTATATACTTCTTTAAGGTCATCAAAGCTCATGTGGTGGAAGCGACTTCTTAAGGGAGCCGCCGCTCGGACATCATGTACGTTTGGAATTATTCCGGTTAGCCTATCTAAAGTTATAGAATCGTCACTTTAATCACTTAAATGAGACTGTTCCACCACCTCTCGAATGAATAAAGGACATGAAGTTTTATTTGAAGATCTGTCTAAAATTGATCTGAAGTTCTGACTTGACATAGGGATAAATTTTGTAATCTTGTGGAAGTGGGGCCAATACATATTTAATAATTGTTGCCCAGTGAATCTGGAGATACTAGAACTTCTCTGGATGGAAGAAAATCAATATGATTTTGTTCTAGCTAGCACAAGTACTTGGAATTGATGAAATTATGAATCTGATAATGTGGAACCAAACTGGAGTACCTCCTTGAAGCAGATTTGGTCTTGGCAATAATTTTAGCTGGTAGGCTCTTCTTAAACATGGTCCAAAGGAACATAAAAGCCAGATTCGTAATCACCGTCATAAATATTGGATCTTTTTAGGGAAAAGGCTAGCTTGTTAATATAGAATCTTACTGCTTAAAAAAGGAAGTCGTAGGATCTAGGAGAGAGATTAGTCAGGACTGTCAAGTCTCGTGACAATTGCTGAAACTTTTCCGCACAGTTGCGGACCTCTCCATAGACTTCCGTTGTCTGATCTAAGAACTAGGTGTCAATAGGGTCCATATTGGCATCTTCCTGTGCCGTGAAATTCCTAAATTCTATAACGTTAGGACCCTCCAAATCCTTGAGGAAGCGTCCGCCGCCCTTGTTATACTAATCGTGCCAGTGTGGGGTTGGGGGTCCGTCTGAGGCGGAGTCCCAATTCCCCTAGTTACGGGTCACCATTGCTCTAGAGTCCGTTGGGGGTTAACAGCCCAATCCGTCCTTAGAAGGATGGGAGTTAGTCTAGAACTTGCCTTAGTAGATTTATTGGAGGGAAAAATTAAATCCTCTGCCAGATGTTCCAACCTATTTGGTATCCGTGGCCTGGGCCATGGGGTCCAGATTGAGGGCACATGAAATATTGTAACTTGTGGTTGGATTCTATGGCAATAATTCTACTAGGAGATCTGGATTCTGTTGGCTGATCCATCTAAATGACCTGTTGTCTAAGGACTATTCCGACTGTAGCGGAGTTGTCCTTGACAGTGCGTCTGCATTTTTCGGAACAGTGGCAGACAAGAGGGAACATGAAAAAACATCCTCTGATAACGCGGTAGTTAGTTACAAATACATTGTCCTTCTTTAGTTCCTTTTCTCTCCTAACCGCCTCGCTTAGTCTGTAGCCTTCTTCTCGGGGTTTTCACTTGGATTGTATGATTGAACCATTCTTGTAATGGTTATAATTAACTACTAATCATGTACATGTAAAATATATAGTATGGCTTGCTAACATTGTAATCTCACAGGCCTTACCAGTAATTGTTTCCGATGAAAGTATATGCTTACTGTAGTAAGGACCTAGACTTAATATATTGTTAAAATCTGTTTAGATTTAAGCAATTTATTGAATAGGGTGGAATTATCTTAAGAGTTAGTTTCTCCCTTCCAGTAGTCTTATAGAAAGTATATCCAAGCTTGTGGGAGTAATTCTGTTACTATTTCACGGAGCAACACAGGTTTAGCCCAGAAAAGGGATTTTGACAAAGGAAAAATCTATTTCTGGGTGTATGACCTGTGTCGCCCAGTGAACCCACCCCTTGCTTCCTCACCCTATAGCCCCAAGCTTGGGTGCTATTTTCAGGAATGGCTATCGAGGCGCTAGTAGTAGCGGTATTGGGCGGTAGATGGCGCTGGTATGGTGCTTAGTTTGAAAGAGACTAAATGGCAGAAGACCTCTGATAGTGGTTTTAACACGCCCCAGTTACTATACCGACACCCTATAAGGGTGAGCGAGCTGGGTATATCCCTAGCATTCCATGCAACTTTTTTCTCTGGTATATTTAGCTATATTTATATCTTAGAAATGGTGCTATAAGGAGCATTTCATGGAGCGACACAAGTTTAGCCCAGAAACTTATTTTTTCATACAAAATCATTAATATTATTATATGACTAATAGTTGTCCTGAATGTCCCAAATTCATTAGTCTCATCTATGAGACTGAGAGGAGATCCTACTGTGTAGGTTCAATCTAAACAACAAATGAATGTATCAACCCTCCAACTAAGATTTTCATGTAAGCTGTAACATAGCAGGAAACAAAAATTCACGTGATAAAATCATATTTTGTTCCCTCTCAGCCTATTTATCATATACAGTATATAACTGACTCAGTATTCAGGTGACAGGATGAAATGCTGAACATCCCAGTGTTTGCAATTACCTCTAGAGTCCAGATGAGTACTTGGGGATCATATAAGCATATAAGGTAAAGGGATCTTTTCAGATAAGAAAGGTAAAAAAACTCATCATATGAGAAGTAGTTACTAATAATGCCTGGAGGTTGGCATCTCTTCACGATGAAGTGAATGAAAGGTGAAGGTAAATCTAAAATAAATGTCCCAATGACTACTCCTTATTAAATCCATGGCTCTTCTAGACATTGGAAACTTGTGGATATTGTAAATAAAAAAAAAATAAAAATAAAAACACCAAATACTATGGATGTAAAACAGCAATTTTGTTACCTTTTTTCCCTATTTTGCCCCTACACAGTACATATGCTTATAAAGAACAGAATACACTGTATGCACTGCATATGCTTATAAACAACACAGAATACACTACACAGCACTGCACACAAAATAAAAACCAAATTGTGCAGTATACTATAAAATGTCTAAAAACTTAACTATGAAATTCTCTCTCTCACCTGTAAGCAATGCCAAAACTGTTTAGTATACCGACTGGATTTGAATTTTATTTTATTCTTTTAGAATATTCAGTGAGAGAAAGAGAAAAGCAAGAAAATACCCAGCAACATGATGCGCATATATATGTATATGGTACAAGCATGCGTACATATATGAATATATACAGTGGTCCCCCGTATTCGCGGGGCATGTGTACCAGACCCCCCCCCCCCGTAATAGTTAGAACCCGTGAATGTTTGGAACCCCTATAAAAATGCTAAAAACAGCCTATTTTGTTAGTTAAAACTCAAGAAAAACCCACTAAAAATTTTCATACTTGGTTTTTTTAATAGTTTTATCAGAAAAAGTGCATTTTATGATGAAATTGATAAAAAAAAAAAAAAAAAAAAAGGAATTTGTGGATATTTCTCATAGAAAAATACCGCGAATGTGCACATTTTCCTTGAGTAATGCGGGGAAATGTTCCCAAGAGAAATCCGCGAATGTGTGTGAGTCCGCGAATTCGGAGAACGCGAATACAGGGGGTCCACTGTACAAATATGCTTACATATTTTATATTGAATAAGTGCGTACTATTTTGTAATACTTCGTTTTTGTGCATCTATATTAAATATTTAAGGAGCATTACATTCAAATCTGTGTTACGTAGAACCTTTTAAAAAAGTATTACAGCAACATTTCTATTCCTTTTGTACAGTGTACAACATCTGAAATCTTTAGTGTACCAAGATTTATGAAATCTTCACACCATCCAAAACATCATAAGCCAGTAGGGCTTAGGCTATTGTATACATTGGTAAATATATAATGACGCTATATTTACTGATTAACACAATTATACTTATTCCATTAGGAAATTTAACTTTATCATATAATATGGTACATTGAGCTCATGCTTTGAATATGAGCAACTTATAGAAACAAGGTGACACATCTACAGTAGTCACCCCAAGGTATGAAATCAACCTGTGAGTCCTCATAAGATTGAGATTGAGTTTAGTTTGGTAAAACAATCAATGCAAAATAAATGAAGTTGAAAAGACTATAGATTAACCAACTTATCAAAACTATTTCCAACCAATCAGCCTCAAGGAATGGTCGTGACATAATCAGTGGGTGGGGCTTAGCTGGAAAGCTAGCTGGACTCTGCTATAGTAAACAGTTGTACCATGAAGACACAGTTACAAAGAGAACCTCAGTGTCATTAATTTTACTAACTAATATGACATATGACATTCCAAGATCCAAATGCTTCTCCCTGAGAAGGCTAAGTAAACCTTGCACTGAATATCCATTTTAAATGTAAAATGGATATTTTGCTTTTAAAATGAACTTAAAACTGTTAATACTACTTACCAATTGAGTATACAAGAGCTGTTAAGGCAATCCATCCAGAAACAGTTCTTGCAGTAGGTTTAGCTCTTCTAATTAACACTCCACTTGCAAAGATACCCACGCCCATTACAAGAATACCTCCAATACCTGTTGATTAAAACAAAATGTGAAATGTATATCAATCTGAAATTTAAGGTAATTAACAAAGTAATGTTTAATATCTTTGTAGAGAATCAAAAGGTAATAAAATTAAAGAACCAATTAATATGTATATAAAGAGTTTTACGAACTGTGAATACTGAAAAAATATACATAGCTGTGTTCATTTCAACTTAACTAGTTCCTAAGAGGGCTGAAGAAGACCTAGCCTTTCAACTTTTTAAATATGACTTTAATGATACCTTATTCCATAGAGAGAAGACCTTATGATGATGTAAGTACAATTTATATTTTCCTCATGGGTAATGCAGCTACACAACCTTATGTTTTTTTCTTAATTTTTAGAGACTGGGGAGGTGTCCTCCAAACTTTGTGGCAAATCACAATTACTCATGGGCATAGCATTTTCTTTTATGGCTCAGTGTGAGTTTATTGTCAGGGAATGATGCTGTTTCTTTAACTTTGCAGCTGAATCAAACTGAGGATAATGTCATAAGAAAGTTGTGGATCTGAAGATAGGTGAAAATTTTTTTATGGATGATGTCATTTGCAGTCTATCAGAATCTCACAGCTGACATTTACTTAGCTGAGGATGACGGCAAAATCTAATCCAATTAAAACTGTACTTCAAGATTCTGTTATATACCAAACATTTTCTTCTTTTCACTATTAAAATTTATGGATTCCTCCCAAATTAATGAGTCAGTTTCACTTGCTTTCTAGATTCAACCTTTCTTTTGCAGCTTTTAGTATCATTTTCTTGTTGGAAGTTTGTAATGCAACCTTACATGGTTTCTCAATTATATTTCAACTTTAAATTCTCTTGCACACTCAAGTGCAACATGTGTCAAGTATAGCATGGGTTCTAGCATGTTTACCAGTGAAACATTTATTATAGAGCTGATCTTAATGGTACTAAATGCTTCAGAATCTTTTAATATCTATGTGTTGGGATAGAGGAAGGAAACTTCTCTCACTACATAATGCTCAGTATGCATATCTTGGGGGGTTGGGGGGGGGTCGGCTTTTATGACAAATCAAAACCTTACCCACTTAAGCATAACACACCTCTTCCTTTCTCTTTACACAAGCAAAAAAAAAAAAGTTGAATTTATTTGGTACTCAGCTGAGAGTTGAGGAACAGACTGATCCCACTTGCCACTCGGGCATCTGATGGTGCTCACTAGCTATTTACCAGGATCACAGTAACAACATCATTCCCAAAATTCATGTAACGTGGTGATTTGTATCACTTCTTAGACCAGCTCACCCATGACAATAGGGTTCTCAACTTCTCTCTCTCCCTTCTCCATTTACATACTCTTGTATTACACTGCATATTTTGTAATCCAGAATACCTCTGTGGCACCATCTGTTATATTTGGTACATAGTACAGTTTCCCTCCACACTTCCCCTACAACAATTGCAAAAACATTTCCTAATTGTTCTTTAATCTTTGCCTCCTTCCTTGTCACCATAAGCTTTGTTTTGTTTACAGATATGTATTCAGTCCAGTCCTCTCCATTCCACTTTTCAACATTTTAAACATTTAAACTATCTCTTCCTCGGATTTTGCTGTCAAAACCAGGTCATCTGCATGAAGCAGCTTCTTTATTGGTACCTCAGTTATGCCAACATCCTCAAGTTCATGTTCATTTTCTTCACTCCAGATTTTCAAAGCTTTGATTTGGTCCCTTATCATCTTTCATATACTACTTTGGCCTTTGCAATCTTAACATCTTTTTATAACCACTTTACGAGCTGCCACAGTCTTCTAATCTCTAGCTCTCTGTGTCAATTGGATTGGGTTGGTTTATAAGATACTGACTCAAAAACCACACACTTGGGTGCAACTAAGTCACTCAGCACTATTTGGATATCCAATTTCTATATAAAACTAAAGTACAGGCAGTCCCCGGGCTACGATGGGTTCGGCTTACGACGTTCCAAGGTTATGGCGCTTCTCAATTATATTCATCAGAAATTATTTCCAGGGTTGAAACGCATGTCCCAGGGTTACAGTGCCTACAACGCTGATCTGGCAGGAGAAATATGACACTAAAATGAAAAATAATCAATATTTGAAGGTTTTTTTTAATGAAAAATGCAATAAGAATGCAGTTTACATAGTTTTGAATGCACCCAAGGCATTAAAAGTAAGGTTTTCTTAGGATTTTTGATGATGTTCCGGCTTAGACGATTTTCGGGTTACAACGCGTTTCAAGGACGCAACCCCCTTCGTAACCCGGTGACTGCTTGTATATTAAATTTTTATACAGCTTTCTCTCACTGCCATGCAGTGAATTGGCCCTTCTCTCATGGTAAAAATATGACATTTTTATAATAAAATAAATTTTTGTAAATACCAAGTAATTACATAGCTATAAATTTCTAATGCTACGACAACTTGAAATTTGAAAAATTTTGGAAATCACAGTTGTGCTCTTTTGTTTTAGATGTAGATAACTAGCCCTGCCCACTTTCGGGGAAGAGCAGGCAAGTATACAGCGTAGCTAAAAGGACCAATTTGTTTGTGCTCTAAAAAGACAATTCATTGGAGGGTACTCCGGTACACAGTAACCCCAGGCTTCCCTAGACAGACTCGACAACCCAATCAAGGCAAGGAGATAATAAAAAAGATCTATACTCCTAACCCTTTGTTATCCAGTAACATGCCAGCTGCAGAGAACAGACCTACAGTACTGCATTTATAGAGAGAGAGATTCTGCTTAAAAGCCAATGAAGTAGCTACTGCCCTTACATATATCATGTGCTTTGACTTTTAATAAGTGGAGTACTTCCTCTTGTAAGTTTGAATGTGATTCTACAATCATATCTCTTAAAAAGAAAGCCAAGGCATTCTTTGACAATGCGCATAAGGGATTTCTCACTGAACACCATAAGATCTGAGAAGGGCCTCTAATACCTTTTGTTCTTTCCAAATAACATTTAACAGCTCTCACTAGACAGAGAATTCTGTTTTGGTCTGTTGGGCCTAGAATCTGATAAACTATCAAAATGAATGAGGCCAAGGTTTTGAGGGATGTTTATTCTTTGCCATAAAACCTAGTGTGAGGGCTCAAACTGTATTTCCTTGAGAAAATCCCACCTTCCTATGAAGGGCTTGTACTTAACTTATCCTCTTGGCCATAGCTAAAGATACTAAAATTATCTTCCTCCTTGTCAGGTCTCTAACAGAAGCAGAGTTCAACGCCTCAAAAGGAGGACCTAAAAGCCATTTAAGGACAATATCTAAATTCCAAGATACTGAAGGTATTTCTTTCTGTTTTGTCGTGTCTAATGACTTGATTAAATCTGAAATGTCCTGGTTGGTCGACAAGTCTATATCTATATGTATAAAAACAGATGACAACATTGACCTGTAACCCTTAATGGCTGGAGTTGCTAATCCCTTTGTCAATCTTACAGTAAAAAAATCTGCAATCTCCACTATATAGTGGTTTAAGAAGAGACATTATTTTCTCAGCACCATGTTCTGAAAATTGACTACTTTGCTTGTTATAGATCTGTTGAAGACTGGTGCCTACACTTAACAATTGCCTCTGCAGCATTTCTTGAAAACCCTTTTGCTCTGACAAGCTTCCTGACAGTCTGAAGCCTGTCAGAGCAAGAGCAGATCGTCTTTGATGGAACTGAAGGAAGTGAGGCTGTTTGAGAAGCTTTGTTTTCTGAGGTAACAGCCAGGGGTAATTTACAAGCAGCTTGATTAGGTCTGGAAACACTCCTTCTGTGGCCAGAAGGGAGCTATTAACATCATTGAGAGCTTGCTGTGGGACATTTTAGATGTTGCTGAGGGATGTGAATTTGTTCAATACTTCGAACAAGTCTACTGATGGTTTTCCCTATTGTTTCCACAGGTTGGTGCATACCTGTGGATTTAATGACACACTGTCAAGAGGACTTGCTTATGGCGGCTTAATTTGTCTGCTAGAACATTTAATTTTCCTTAGATGAATCGAGTGAGTTTAATCGTCTGGTTGCTCTCTGCCGATAACAGAGCTCTCGGGCTTCTTGGTAGAGAGAAAAGGAATGAGTTCCTCCTTGATTCCTGATGTAAGCTAACACTGTCATGTTGTCGGAGTGAGCGGTTACTATTTTGTTGTGTGCCAAGATTGAAAATGCTTGAAGGGCTAGACGTATTGCTCACAACTCCTTCATGCTGATGTGCAGTTTCCTCTCTGTTGGAGACCACATCCCTGCAACTTCCTTTGCCATCCAACAGAGTTCCCCAACCTAGATCCAATGCATCTGGATATAATGTTAAGTTGGGGTTCAACATGTGTAGTGAGTTCCCCTGCAAATCTGCGTTCTAGCCACTACTGAAGATCCTCTTTGATCTTGGAAGAGATGGGGAAGACAAACTAATCTTCCTCTTCCAACTGGCCTTTAGGTAGAACTAGAGAAGTCTGATGTGCAACCTTCCTAAATGCACGAACTTCTCTATTGATGAAAGGGTCCCCAACAGGCTCATCCACTTGTTGGCCAAGCAATTTATTATTCTCTGATCAGAGAGAGAAGCTAATATAATTACATAGTGCTACCAAAGTAATAGCATACGTCACCCAACCGGTTAAAAACCACAACCATCCAGTGACCAAAAAATTTCAAGAGCTGCTCAACCACCACGTAATGTCGTTGACTGCCAGAAACAAATTGATCCTTTTAGCTACATTGTACAGTTGTGAACAAGTCCACCTGTTATGCCTTTGTTAGAGACTTTGAAAAATTATATGGAAACAGTGTTTACCTAGGGGGAGGGAGGGGAGGGCTCTTTCTCTGTTAGCATGAGTCCCACCAATCAGCTCGAGTTGTTTTAGTGGGAGGAGTCTTTAGGTATGGTTGGAGTACAACAGTACAACGCAGAGAGAAAGAGAGAGAGAGGGAGAAGAATTCTGAACAGTTTATGTCACTGTAACTAAGATTACTGTCTCACTTTTAACAGGTTTATATATATATCAGTCATATTCCCCATAGGGGGATTGTGCTGTCAGTGCACCTCATGCGGTGCAATGAAGGCATTAAGGTTCTTTGTAGCGTCCCTTCGGCCCCTAGCTTCAACTACTTTCATTCCTGTTACTGTACCTCCGTTCATATTCTCTTTCTTCCATCTTACTGTCCACCCTCTCCTAACAACTGCTTCATAATGCAACTATGAGGTTTTCCTTCTTATTACACCTTTCAGACCTTTTACTGTCAATTTCTGTTTCAGCGTTGAATGGCCTTAGTTGCCCCAGTGCTTGGCATTATGCCTAAGATCTATAAGTCAATCAATCAGTCATATTCATAACACAACACTTAAAATTTATCAAAATTTAAAAATTATTTTGGTATTGGCAATAATCATAAACATCATAACAGGATATGTTGACCCTATCATGCAAGCCAAATGTTTATAGTATCAGTTGCAATGCATTTCCTAAAACTACTATAATAGGAAGATATAAAGAGAAGCAGCAGTACTTGGTTGAATATATCCAAGTACGAATTCAGTGAAGAGGTTGAAAGTGTTCAACACTGTAGCCTCCCTCTCTCTTCATACTACCTAATTAAAAGTTACATGATGTTTTGTAGAAATGAAATACCACTGCGCTAAATATGCAGTTCTGATATGACATTAAGACCCTCTAATCTTGGCTAAGCTACATTTTTTTTTTACAGGAGTGGGGATGGAGTCATTGTTGTTAACCAATCTTACAAATTTTGCAATTCCAAAATGTGATTCAAACGGCCAGACTTCTTGCTTTTGTTGTACTGATATCCTAGGCCTGGGTTTGCTGCTACTGAAATTGGTTGGGGGTAAGGTGGGCTACTTGAGACTTGGATGAGTGGTAGAATTGCTCGTGGATGGCGTGTATGGCTAACAAAAAGCTCTACTTAAAAGATTTTCTTGTTTATCTGTAATGTTTGAAAATTCTTTAAAAAGAGAACCCTTAGACAACATAATCTGCATTTCTCCAAATAGCTTCTTCCACAAAGGACAGGTAAATGACTTTACAGGTTTGTTTAACCCTTAACAATAGAAACGTCCATCTCTCTCTCTCTCTCTCTCTCTCTCCTCTTCTCCTCTTCTCTCTCTTTTCTCTCTCTCTCTCTCTCTCTCTCTCTCTCTCTATGTATGTGTGTGTGTGTCTGTGTCTCACTCCAACCATACTTAAAGACTCCTCCCACTAAACAACTCTAGCTGACTGGTGGAACTCGTGCTAATAGGAAAGGGGCCCTCCCCCCTTAGTAAATACTGTTACCATATAATTTTTCGAAGTCTCTCATTAAGACGTAAGAGGTGGACTAGTTTGCAACTGTACCTTTCCCGAAAGTGGGCAGGGCTAGTATCTGACATCCAGAACAAAAGAGCATTACTGCAATTTTGAAAATTTATCAAATTTCAAGCTGCTGTAGTCTTAGAAACTTAGAGCTATGTAATTACTCAGTAAGTTACTTTATAAAAGTACATTTTTTTCTAGCAAATACCACTGTATGGTACCCTCATTTCTTCTTCATTCAGTATTATGATGCCTTGTGCTAAAGTGTACTATGGCAAAAGAAGATTCTTGTAAAATTCTGGTTCTTCCTTCAAATTATGTAGAATCCACTTTTTACTGAAGCGTTACAGCCTTCAGTTTCTAATTCCATTAAAACAACTATAAGGAGTAGATTCAGTAATCCCTCGATTAACCATTTTTATACATCCAAGGCCGTTCCTGATTTTGGAAATTTCTGGATATGGTGAAAAAACAACGAGGGTGCAAAACATTAACTACATACCCTTATTTCCCCTACCTTGTCACAATGCAGTACTGTATACTCTTTACTACTATATGCTTATAAAAAACAGACTACATTATTGTATGGCTGTGGTGTAAAATCGAAAGTTCCTACCCTTTGTTCTCAAGGAAATACATCTGGTACAGCTGTTTAGTTGCAACAATAACACCTTGGTCCATTGGTTTAAGGCACATTGTCCGGAAGAAGCTGAGCCTTCATCTGATACCTAGCAATGCAAAGATGATGTGTCTGATGACAAATTATCTCCTTATAAACAAAGCTATGGAATCAATTGGCAACAGCTATGGAATCAATTGGAACCAGCTATGTATTCAATTGGAAACAATCTTGAAGATGAACTAAGCTTTCTAAGAATGATACCAAATCACTGAGAGAATATCCATTAACCCAACTACAACTGGTTTGTAATGATGGCTACCAGAAGCATTTGAATGCAACACAGCAGACACATGTTGTTTGCCATCCTTTCAACCAGGCAAATTCTTTTCTCTCATCAGCCAAGGTATTAGTGGGCAAGGAGAGAGTAATTTCCTTGGAGTTGTTGATGTAACTCAAAACAACAATCTCTATTCCCTCCTCAGAAGCATCCAAGGCTTTGCTATACGTCGTCTTCTTGGAAAGTCCACATGTAATTTTGAACCAAAACAGACAACCCTTGGATGCCTCCAAGTGTGCAATCCCAAACAGACCGGTGAACTTACCAACAGCCTTCAATTTAGCACCAAGTAAATGCACCATGGCTGACCTCTAACGACACAACCAAACCATGGTCGACTATTCAATCTCCTCATGCCAGGGCTCGTGGGCCTCACTGCTGGATGACTTCTTCTCAAAAGTCTGTCACATACTTCTTCAGCTTGTTCTGGACAGCTCTGACATCCTGCAAAGTCCACCATGCTATGACATATTCGACCCGGATGTGTTTCACAGACCAGCCAACCTCGATTCTCTTGACAATTTCCAGCTGCATCTGGAATGTCAGCTCCTTCCTGGCCTTCTTAGGATGTGGTGGGATCAGGGACAAGAGACAGCACACAAACAGCAATAACAACACACACCCATGAAAGTGACTATGTATTGGGAAAGCTGTAACACAGGCCCATGCACTGTTTAATGTGCTATTATTGAGAAATGATGCTCAACTGGACAAAGGAGAGGAGAGCACTTACATAATGTGCAATATCTTTGAAGGCAGCTAATGGTAGAAGGAGACTTACCCTGCCCTATTACCTCAAAAATACCCTTTCCTTAGTGTGCTGATAACTGTAAACAGCATTGCCATATTTTTTCACCCCATGCAGTATTGCCATCCATACAGACTTAATTCATTTTATTTTGTGTGTGTGTATATATATATATATATTATATATATATATATATATATATATATATATATATAATATATATATATATATATATATATATATATATATATATATATATATATATATATATATATATATATATATATATATATAATGCACACATATATGTGTATATATATATATAATATATGTATATGATATATAATATATATATATATATAGATATACATATATATATATTATATATATATATATATGATATATTATATATATGTATATATATATATATTATATATATATATATAGATATTATATATATATATAGTATATATCTATATATATATATATCATAAGTCCTTCCAAATTATTAATCCCTCGATTATGGGTTTATTTGAGCTGTCAGGAAATTTATGTTATTTAGAAGATATATAGCACACACCACACACACACACACCCACACACACACACAATATATATATATATATATATAATATATATATATATATATATATATATATATATATATATATATATATATAGTATATATATATATATATATATATATATATATATATATATATTGTGTGTGTGTGTGTGTGTGTGTGTGTGCTATGTATCTTCTAAATAACATCAATTTCCTGACAGCTCAAATACCCATAATCGAGGGATTAATAATTTGGAAGGACTTATGAGGAAAGAGGCTCTGCAGCTACTCTACCTCCTTTCTCATTACTGGTTTTTTCCTTATATTTTATGTCAGCAGTTAGGCCCTAAATATGTCAACCACTGAACCTTCAAACACTTCTTTCATATTTGGTTATACACGACTGTGGGCCACAGTCTTTTCCTAAGCCACTCTCCTAAAGATTTCTGTAAAAAATTATGACGACATTGCTTTCAAATGATAAATTTTTCAACTCTCAAATTATAAATTTTTCAACTCCTTTATCCTCAAGCTGTTGGACTTCTAATTTTCTTCTGTGTTCTAAGCTTTATAATGTCTGAAAGTAATAAGGTAGTTTCATCTAATGGAACTTGTTAAGAATACTGACAAAATACACTTCCCTCCACAATTACAAATCATTGAGACAACAAGAGCCTTGTTTGATATTAATTACTAAAGTTGTGCAAGTCGTGGCATTGTCTTTAAAAGTTCATAGATAGATCCATGACATTTTTCCTATGCACTTGTATAAATTTCACTTTGTACAGCCATTTGCAAGAAGTCAAATCTTAACAGTGTTAATATTTAAAATTGTAAATTTTTGTTACAAGAAAAAATTAACAGATATTATCATATGCCATGACTCAATACACTAAAGTAATAAAAAAAACAGTACTTTTATTACTGGGAATGACACCAACCTGACACCATAGCTGCACTGTGAACAGGAAGGCGAAATTGGCTCTCTAGGTACTTCGGAAGAAATGTGTACAGGCCAGCGATAGGTAATATATGCAAAACACTGCTAGCTGTGCGTAACATGAGGATTTCATTCTTCAAAAGTCGCCGCACTGCTCGTGGGAAATCTGAGTAAAAGGAAAACAGTTCCAGTTCTGAATAGGAATGATGCACAGATTATAAAATAATTCCTAGGTTAGTGTGATCTATAACTTTGTTAAGTACGACCTCCATGAACTTCATATTAAACTGTCTTGTATTTAAAATAAATGTGTTTTTGCAGGGCAAAATGAACAGAAGAAACAAAAATAAGCATTAATACTAGAGATGAACTTCTTGGAATGTTTATCTATTCGGTTTTAAGCCCTACACCAACTTGACTAAGTAATATTTAACACATTCCAGTAAAATGTTACAAATGCTATGATACATAACTTCATTATCAAAGTAAGCAGAGATTCACAATAGGTTAATCTGCGTGATAATACAAACCTCTCAGAGAAGGATTGCGAAGTGGAGCTTTGAAAACTGTGCGTACTGCCTTAGGTGATGATGGCAAACGACGAGGAAAGGCAAACATGGCTGTGCTCGTCAGGAATAAAGCCACAGACACAAAAACTAATCCTGAAAAAGAACAAAATTGCTAATTGTACTTTGCAAAACCAAAGAGAGTTACACTATATGCAATATAAGCTGAATAAGACATAAATTTGTCGTAATCCTATGTCTGGTGTAAACCTTTCGGAGGGAGGTTGCAAAGAATTTCAGGGTGAAAGTGTTAGCATTTATGATAACAAAGCCCACATTTCTAAAGGTATCCCCACGAAAACAAGGAGCAGCCATACTCACCTAACCACCAAGCACCAATCCATCTGGGATCATTGGTGGTGATGCCAGGATCCGTCATAGGATTTACGTAGAGACGAGTACAAACAGACCCTAATACAAAACCTAACGTTGGACCCAGAATTCTGACTCCGCTCGTTCCAGCTGTTGAAAAGGTCAAATGTTATTTGCATTAAAATCATATAATAAGACACATGAATAAAGAGAAATTGTTAAGTCCTCAACTTGCTAAATTTCGTGAGCACAAAGAAAGATTTTCTTAAAATATGATGGACATTAGATGTTGTGGTGCTTCAAACTTGAGTATTCACTGTACTGTGCAGTAGGTTTTTCTCTGAACACTATTCAGAGCATCAAAGGGCTTATGATATATGTTCGAATAACTCTTATGAAGTTGAGCCAGGAACTCAAATATACAACATCGTAAAGAACATAACATTATTTTAGCATTTTTCCATTCGGTGAAATCTCGTTACACTCTTTCAATTACACTAAAACATAAAAGAAAAAGAAGAAACTACCACGAATAAGTTGCTAGATACAATGATGGTCGTTCAGTAAATTCGAGGCAGTTACTTGAATAGAATGCAATGCAATCTTCAACCTATAAAATGAAGTTCCACCTTCGTACATGCACCATGATGAAACAAACAATTTATAAATCTCTTATGGATTTCTCTTGTAGAAAAATCCAACTTTTCTTTCCTCACCATGTAGAGATATGTTATTTTCTATTTTAAATAGACAACAATAACGGCTACGAGGTAAAAATTGAGTCTCCATATACAATCTACTGAAGTCACATAATAATTAGAGCAACAAGAGTTAATTTGCAAAGTTCTCAACTTTTTGCTTCTACATCTGGCAGATGAATTTGAGGAGCCACGGGTTAAGGAATAGATCGGTGATGTACGTATCAGCCAAGAAACTAATTTAAAACAAGGAAAAAAAAAACATAAAATTTTTGCATTATCAAAGCTGTAATTATACAACGTATTAGGCCGGGTATTCACGCACAGGTTTACCTGTCAGTTTCCCTGTCAGTTCATCAAAACTGACGTTAAAACATACGTGTGGACGACAGTTTGTGGGCGGAGTCATTCCATTCACCAGAACTGATGAACTGATGGGATTACATGAAGTTCTCTCGATCGACTGACAGGTGGTCGCACATGTGGACGGGTAACCAACGATTTTATGACAGTTCGCTGCTGGATTTCGTTTGGGAAGGATCTCGGCCGCTCGAACCAGAATATGAATAAACTATGTATAGACCTAATTAATTTCATTGTTAGACCATGCAGCGCTAGTAAACCGTTGTGAGTCCAAATCATATAATAAATAATAACCATTTCCATATGGTAAAAACAATTTTATATAGGCCTAGGCCAGTGTCCTGCCTTTTTATCAAAAGTATTGAAAGTAGGCTTCATGAATAACTGAACCACCTCTAGGTCTAATTTAACCTTATTTATCAATATTGTATGAGAACAGACATCTCTCTTTAATAAGCAATATTTTGACCATACACTGTCACGCCTTTTTGCTTCTTTCCTATGTAGCTCCAACTCCTTATCACCCAATGGAGTTTCCATCGCTGTAATATAGTTGTTGCCACGACAAAGGCTAAGCGAGAAATGAAGGCGATGACCTCGAGTTGACTGTCCGACTGACAGTTCTACTCTTGACGTGTGGACGCTCATCCGTCGAACGGTCGTGGGTGGAATGACAGGTAAACCTGAGCGTGAATACCTGGCCTTATAAATTTAAAAAGACGGATCATTATAAAATTCCAATAACAAAAATGATTTTGTTCATTACAACGTGACCTAACCAATACACGGATAAAAGAGAGTAAAAAAAAAAAGTAAAACAAAGGAAGTGAACAAAACAGTAAGCAATAAGAAAAGAGGTCTGGGTATTTAGCGATAAAACGAGTGTTTATATGAAAAGACTCCAAAGTGTAAGCTTGTCCTCATGTTGGGCTGTAGCTATTGCTTTGAGGATTTGTATTATATCAATCTGATAATTCAGGCCTGGACAATTTGCATCCCTTCCTATATAACTAATGCCCTGATGGCTACGAAGGCGTCTCGTACAGCCTACCTAGGTTCCCACCTTTAGCAAGAAAAGGAAATTTAGTATAAATTTCCAGTTTGTGAACATTGTAAATGACGGATGACTCCATCATAATTCACAAAGAACAATTTCCTCATTCCTGTATAAAAATATTTCAAAGGAAAACCATTGTTTTGAAAAACGCCAGGAATTCAATTTCCTTGTGGAAGGCTAGAGCGCAATACTTCTAGAGGCATTTTAAAAATATCCTTCGCTCTCTCTCATCGTGTATACTCATTATACTAACGTAGTATATTCATAATTCATTAAATACTAACTATCTGACAACTTTGCATCTCATCATTAATAAGTCTTTCGAAACTCCCAAGACAGACGAGGGAGAGGGAAAGACACTATCCTCAGACAGGACAGCCGCTGGAGAGAACTACAATACTTACCGCTGAGGAGAGATCATTACTAACTGCAATACAAACACTTTGCAATGACCTTTGCATAATTACAAGAAATTTTCCAATAACCAACCAACCGTAGCATCAAGCAAGTCATTCCCAAGGGCAATCAAGTAACCGAATCTTCTACTTGGTCATATTTTAGATACTTTAGAGACCGATAGGTTTAATACAATGACTACACAAAAGTAGTCTAAAGTGGAAATAGCTAAACAATTTAATATTAATAATTTCAATTCCAATCTAAGAGCTTGAAAGTCAAGGAGGAACAAAGATATCCAGAATGCAAGTGAAAGATGATGTAAAAGGTGCCTGGCAAAACCTGATCAACAAAGGCATGTCTTAGGTACAACACTGACTACGTCAGGTAAGGGTTAGGCTTACTATGCAACATCATTGAGTTGGTGAAATCTGGATCAACCATCTGCTGATCTGACAACAGCCATGAACAATCTTTCGGCCGTAGCCAAAAGCGTTATTCTTTCTAAAATGTTTTTTTTTTTTTTTACTTTTTTATTTACAAACCTTGCTGGTGTAAAAACAACGGTGTTCCATACAACTCTAAGGAACATCAACATAATATTTAATTTACTCTGAAATGTATTATTTTGGCAAATATGGAAGCGAGTATATTCTCAGTTAAAAATTTTAGTCCCTGGGGTATGAACACACTGAAAGACCACAGACGATGTTGCTAAAACATACTAACACTTTGACATTCCGAAAAAAATACCGAACCAATTGTCCTGCCTTATATGAGATCAACATAATCAGCTCGAGTCTTTTTACTTAAGCTAACTGCACGTTAAGCACACACATTATCTGGAGTATTAAGAATTACAAAATTATAATGGTTTTAATTAAGAACCCTATATTCAAGCATGCTGTTTAAATTGCTTAAAATATTCTGCCTCACTTTTTTTTATGGAAGGTCTACAGAAGACAGCAAAGAAATGACTTCATGGAACACTGCTTTAAATATAAAGAGAAAAGGAAACGGAACCAAGACCTTATTCAGAAAAAGCAATAAACTCACTTCTTTAATCGGAAAGTCTAGAAGAACCAAACAAGGAAGAAATTTCCCTAAATTGACAGCGAAGAGGACGATGGTATTCTCTGTCTAGTAAAATGATTATTACATTGAACAAAATCAAAGCAATACAGCCATTTGTCTCACGAATCGGTTTAGAAAAAAAATGACGCTGGCAGATTTCGGCAAAGTATCAAGCCTCTTTATAAAGCCAGAGAATGATCGAACCTCCTTGATGCAACTAACGCTATAATCCGGAGAGCATATTACCTAATTATCGAGAAAGGTCACGGATCACGTCCTTTGCTGTGACCTTTTAGTTTTAAAAGTTCGATATTACCTCTTCCGCACATATATTTCCATCAAAGGCCGAAAGTTGAAGTTAGGCGTCGACCAGGAAAATTTACCTCTTTATTTATGATATAATCATATGAAATTTTGGGTAAAAACTGTTTAATATAATACGATATTAATTGATTATCACCGTAAACAAAGTCCTATAGAGTTGAAATACGTATCCTGATATTTTCTTTGGGCACCACGTATTCTGTAGGCACGAGAGCTTCCCAACATACCGTGCTGCTAATCTAATCTTCTATAACTTCAGCATTCAGAAACAATGTAAACTGGGGGGAAACAACAGGGGAATAATTATATTTGCGACGAGTGAAGGGAGAGAAAAGCAAATTACAAATGGGAAAGGGAATAAAAAGAAACGAAAAACAACTGTAAACGTTCTCAAGCTGCAACTGCATGCACTTGCACTACTCAAATTTTCAAAGCAAAACAAGTCATTTTTGCAAAATAAACGCAGTCTAGAATTTAAAGTTTCAACGTTTCGTTCACATTTTGGCATTTTTACGGAACTATCCATGGTAACTATAAGGCAGCGTCTTACAAATTATTACAACTGCGCCTGTAAAAGCTACAATTTCCCCTAGATACCTGAAAATCTGGTTGCATTGAGAAAGAATAATGTGTTTTTACGAGGCCTCCTGCTCGGAAAGTAAATGGCGAAACCATGGCGCAGGAACTAAGACTTTCCAAAGCATCTCTCTCATAAAAATTTTTACAAAGCAAATGTACTTTTGAAACAAGGCAGGCGGCCCCTAACAGCTGGAATTTATACACTTCTTCCACTTCCACACACGTACGAAATCTACGGAATAAAATTATATACTGCAAGCTTTCAGTGACGCAGTAATTACTTGTATAGCACGAAAAAATGAATTATCATTTATCATTATAATTAAATGAATTAACTTATAGAAGGTCGGATATCAAACTTCATTACAATACACATTTTTCTCTTGTATAAAATATTTAAAAGAAATTGCAATATATCCCTTCAGATTCTATTCAAGATCTCGATCATAAATACATAGTCGAGTATCATCCTAAACATTAAGTTTAGATATAGCGACAACGCCGAGTGACTCCCATGTAAACATGTGTTCAAATGTACTAGTAGTTATAATGAAGATATAAAATGTCGACCTACCGGGTTAAAAACATCCACCAGATCATAATTATATGCGCAGATGGATATGGATGTTCTTATGACTGTTGTATTTCCTCGCATGGATTACTGTTAAACGGGTGGAACCTAATATTAAGTTTCTTACAGCAACTCGAGTAAAACGTTTATCATGAGATCACTTTCTCATAAAATGGAAAAACTCGAAAGGCCCTGACGTCAATTCTACCGTCGTTTCAGATTAATCTTCCAGACTGACCTTTAACAAGGTATTGGCAACAAAATGTGTATTCGGCGTAAATGATATCAGGAAAAGCGTTGGATAGAACTAGTACTCAGATACACGCAAGGAATATCAAGTCTTCTTCTCTTCTTCTTTCCCACCGTTATCCCTACATTAAGGGGTCGGTTGCCTGATGCGCCTTCTCCACTGCCTTCCATCAAAGGCATCATCCTCCACCAAACCTCTTCTCTTCATATCTTCCTTCACTTTTATCTCTCCATCTAATTCTCTGTCTCCCTCTTGATCTTTTTCCGCTAACGAACGGGTTCCTCCCATGCCCCCTTCACTCCCTCCTCGTCATCCATCCTCAACACATGCCCATACCATCTCAATCGTGACTCTCTTGTCACCTCTGCAATCTTGACTAAGCCTGCCCTTCTTATTTCATCATTTTCCAATCTCTCAAGCAGCGATATTGACACGCAAGGAATATCAAGTCTGATACATAAATTCATCCGTTTGTTACGCAGAGACGAAATGTACCCAATAGCATCATCAAGTCTTGTGGATACGAATTAACAGGGCGGGCGGGACGGGAGGCACCCAGAGAGGGATAGGGATGAAGGCCAATCTCCCTTACTATGATAAGGCTGAAGTTCCGTTCGTACAGTGAAATCAAAATATCAGACATTTGCACAGGGTTATTATCCCTAATGTTTCCGTCTCCACACAAAAAAAAGAAAGAAGAATAATGAGAGACAAAGATCCGTAAAACCGTGACCACAAAACGGGTTGGGTCGGGTTGGAAATGTTATCGATAATAGAGTACTCAGTAAATAATGATGGAAACGGACAAATCTAAACAATTTCACCGTCAAGAAGAACAGCTGTTGGTGATCGTGATGTCGGTATGAAAGGATAAACCACAAACCATCGCCTAACTTGAAATTTATTATCGAAATAATAACCGAAGAAATACTGAGATTATTTGTAACTAGGGTCAAAATATTTATTAATTCAAAGCCTTAACAGAGAATGCATAAAACAAGATGAAAATGAGGGGTAGGGGAATCTAGTCATTCAGCGCCTTAGCAGAAAAGCAGAAAAGCGAGTGCACCAGGATAGTACTGATCATCCAGATCTCTGACCAACAGCAAAAGCAGATACAGTAGAAGGCGACAACAAGCAAACACCCGGCGGAACTTGCTAAGTAGTAAGACCGGCAACGGGCGAACGAGGAAGCAGAAGTACTGTACTTTTCAGAGAACAACGCTGGATATTCAGAGAACACGTGTTGCTCGCTACAGCTGTCTGGCCAAGGTCTCAGACGGCGATAAACCTTGTACAGGGGCGACAAGCCACACCGGTGTCTAATGACCACGTCAGTTGCCGAGGCAAAAGTTTTACCTTCCCCGTTCGTTAGGTACACATGTACTGAAACGTTCAACTGGAACAGTTTCTTTTTCTTTATTATTATTACTATTATTATTCCCTAAATAACAGGAACTAGACACTAGGAAGTAGTACATATATGCGCTAATGTTTTACGAGCATTATATCTGAAACAATGACTCCTCTTGAAATTTGTAATCTCAACTTATTATAGCATAATTTATTTGCATAAATTCATACAGATGAATTCAATATAAAGCTCAACTTATTATAGTATAATTTATTTGCATAATTCATACAGATGAATTCAATATAAAGCTCAACCTTATTATAGTATAATTTATTTGCATAATTCATCAGATGAATTCAATATAAAGGCATTCATCATCACATCTGCAGTACACTAATTGATATATAAAATAAATATCACTATATATTAATATAATTATATATAGATATATATATACTATATATATATATATTATATAATAATATATAATATAATATTATAATTATATCGGTTCAACAGGCGTAATGTGAATGTAGCAGTTACCGTTTTCTTGTTATTCTCTGTAGCACACCAACCCCCTCCCCCTCCCGCCCCTCCCCCGGGGGAAATGGTTCATTACTGAAAAAAGTACATTCATTCCCAGCGTACAAATCTCGAATTATGCACGTACATAAATATTAATATTCCATGCCGTTGCCAGTTAATATGGAAATTGTCCATGCAGCTGGAGTATGTTAGATGAAGAGATACACTAGAAGTCAACAGGTAAATCGCTGAAGTTAAAATTTCTCTCTCTCTCTCAACACACACACATACACACACACACACTTATATATATATATATATAGATATATATATATATATATATATATATATATATATACATATATATATTATATATTATATATATATATATATATATATATATATTAATATAATATAAAGCTTCGTTCGTCTTACCATTAGGAAAAGCAATAACTTGTTTTAATTATGTTGTTAATCCAGTCAGAATAAATGTCTCCAAACAGATATATTACATCAGGAAGGGGTACAAAAAGCATGGACAAATGCTATAGTTAATGAAGCTGTTTATTACTTCTGCTCATAAAACAATAAACGCTCATTAGCGCAAACTTCATCATAAGCACAGCCTTAAAAGTTCTGCTTGTGAAATGTGTATGATTGAGAGAGAGAGAGAGAGAGAGAGAGAGAGAGAGAGAGAGAGAGAGATGAGATCCATAATTGTTATGCAAATCATCTTATTCTCAGAAGTCACGTAACCTACGGTAAATGTAGTAATCATTAATTTATGCAAACAAAACCTGTCTTTGGCCCCTAAGATAATACTACTAAATGAATATGGGCTATACATCGCCGCTACAGTATTAGGGTGATTATATAAAATAAGTATATGACTGACTCCCCAACGATAAGAGACGCAGATAATATAGCTGAAACATAGCATATGGACAAAGGCTTCTCTATCGTCATCTTATTACTACTTTACCTTATCGTTATCATCTCCGTGAAATAAAAGCACGATCAAGTACAGAAATAACATATGACGACACCAGGCAGCTGAACTACCTGAATGATGGCAAACAGTTTTTGGATGCCGAGTTGCCAATTTATATAATACGTCCCACTGTAAAACTATTATTAAGGAAGGTCTCAACACGACAGTTTCCAGATATGAAGACAATTTTCAAAATTTTCATATTATTTCTTTCTGACCAGCAAATTGCACCTGCCCCATTATTTTATGCATATCACCATCCCATGACTTCTACTCATGGTGTTTTTCAACAATATCAGCTGACTGGAATATTCTCATGAAGACATCTCCTTCACATTTTTCACCGGAAAAAAACACCAGTCGAATAGATTCTGGATTAATATCTGGCTCAAAGTCGCTCTTAAGTGAAGAGCGAGCTATGGAAGATTAGAGTTGAAGAGATAAGATAGAATGGGTAGTTTATAAATCTAATGTATCTATATATATATTAGATATATATATATATATATATATATATATATATATATATATCATAATATTATATCTATATATATATATAATATATATATCTATATATATATATTATATCTATATATCTAATAATATATAATTATATTATAATATAATTATAATATATATATTATATATATAATATATATATATATCTATATATATATATATATAATAATAATATATTCTATATATATCATATCTCTATATAATATCTAATATTATATCTCTCTATCTATATATCTATCTAGATATATCTATATATATATATCTATATCTTATATATATATATTATCTCATATATATATATCTATATATATCTATATCTCTATATATAATATATATAATATCCTTATACTATATATCTATATATATCATATAATCTATATATATTATATATCATCTCTATCTATATATATATATACATATATCTATAGATATAGATATATATATTAGATAATAATAATATATAATATATAACACACTACACACACACACACACACACACACACACACACACTAAAATATGTCCTTACAAGATTTACGTAAACAGAGTAAAAAAAGTTTCACTAGATGCCTTGAAAAGGTATATCATTTCAGCTCTATAACTGACCTTCGTTCATACAAAGCGTAGCTATTAATAAAAACCTGAGAGTTCTATGTTGTAGAGGCAGCTGCGCATCCAAATTTCACAGATTGAGAATTTGAGCTGGACAAACTGAATAACAAACTGAAAATGACGATAGTCCTGAAAATCACACAATTGCAGCTATCGGAAACACCTTCCTAACTAGCAGACATAATTCTAATGGAAGGAAATTTCAAGTATGAAGTGGAAGCCCTTCACACAGAGGAGACATTCATTGAAGGGAAACGACGACACCCTTGATGACGCATTTCTTAACATTTCGTATTTTTTTTGTTCCAAGGATAAAAATTCAGCAACACGACCGTTATCTTTTACATGAATATTTCACCTGGATAGCGTTATTGCTATTCATGCAACGCCAGCTTCCATTATGACACTAAACTGAACACGTTTCTCGTTAAAATAACAGGAAAGAACAGACTTTTTCACTATTTTCTCTGAAATTTCAGTTTTTTACACATTTTCTTACCTCATATTTCCAATTTCAAGTTGTTACCCTAAACTATAATCTATTCTGTTAATGGAGCTGGAAAATTCTGATAAAAAAATATCTAGCAAACAAAAGTCCTTTGATGAGAATTCCTATATTCACTGTTACTGAACACCAAGGCAGACTAGAAGGTATGACATTTCAATATTATATATACATACATGCATGTAGTCGTGTGTGTGTGTGTGTGTGTGTGTGTGTGTGTGAGAGAGAGAGAGAGAGAGAGAGAGAGAGAGAAGAGAGAGGTATGTACACAGCAAGCTAATGTTTGTTCTTACGAATGATGTGTGCACGAGTTAAACTGGCAAATACAGCACACGCAAGAAATGAGAATGCTTGCGAATTTCTTATCAAATCCATTTGATTTATAATTACCAAAACATGTCATAATGCAGTCCTCGGGAGAAGAAACCATCTTAACTAAAGCATTGTTTGGTTTCAGCAGTTTTGCGGCTGTTCGTATCTACCACATTTGTATATATCCTATGTACACACAAGCAAAAAAAAAAAAATGCAATATACAAACTTTAATTCAATATTAAGACGCTTTTCCTGATTAAGGGCGGCTTCGGAGCAAACACATTACGATGGGCCCTGCCATATTCACACCCTTTCTCGTTTCTTGAATATTTTGGTTCTTCCTTTCTATCTTTGAGAAATCGATCGAGCACTTTCTAGGCCATTCTTGCCTCTTCCCGCCTATCATCCACGAATCATACTCCTTTTTTTTTTTTTTTTTTTTTTTGGGGGGGCTTTTCTCTCCAGTACACCTTCCTGAGTCCTCTCCTTACGTCCAAATAATCTCAAAGCACTCCTGTCTTCTGTGATGACCCCGCTCCCTTTCTTCTTTCCCGTTGTATGATATTTCTCTCAACCCACCATCATGCATTATAGTACGTATTTACTCCTGAATACCCAAATGCATCAAACGCTTCCTTACTTCCACCATCCTTTGTAATATGCACTCCTCCATCTTCCCAGTTTCCATTTTAGAGAATATAATATAGAATTTAGCGCTAAAAGGGAAGTTGACGGTAAGGTTTGAAAGGTGTAACAGGAGGAAAACCTCAAAGCAGTTACACTAAAAAAACAATTGTTAGAATGGGAGGAGAGTCAGATGGAAGAAAGAGAATATGAATGGAGGTACAGTAACAGGAATGCGAGAAGTTGCAGCTGAAGTACGAAAGGACACCGCAAAGAACCTTAAGTAATGACTACAGTCCGCCACGTGAGGTGCACTGATGGCACTAACCTCCTGCGGGGTAGTTTCCAATTTGACTGAGCTTTTGCTCACATTTACTCTCAATTTCAAACTGTTTCTCTCATTTGAGCGGTTACTCTTCAAAATCACCTAATCATTACTGAATCATCTGAAAGCACTAACAATTCCAAACGCCATTTAAGACTCACTTTCTTATCCGACAACTTTGCACCTGTGTCGTTTCCTTTCTCTCATTTCTCACATCACATCAGCCTCGAAAATATTTGAAAAAAGATGGAGCTACATCACATCCTTGTCTCAGACTCCTTTCAAAGAACACTAGTCGCTCTCTTATATAAAAATTCTAACGTTTTACTTCCATCATAAAACTTTTAATAGCTCTGAACATCTCCAATAACTTGTCTACTTTAATACACACACACACACATTATATATATATGTATATGTGTATATATATATATATATATATATATATATATATTATATATATATATATATATATATATATATATATATACACACAAAAACACAGAGAGAGAGAGAGAGAGAGAGAGAGACGAGAGAGAGAGAGAGAGAGCAGAGAGCTATTCACTTCATACCCAAGTCGTTTATCTGCTCGAATTCTCTTTAGACAGAACCGACTGTAGTTTCTGATAAAAAATCAGAGATTTTCACTGTAAATTAACTGCGGCACAAAAGTGATGGCCTGAAGGTCACAAACAAACAAACACACTCATACGACAAGGACGTATCCAGCGACAAGGCCAAATATAACACCTGCACGAACACCATCATGACGCTCAGAAATTCTTTCTAACTTCATGTTGAGAGTAACCTCACTGTGCCAAGTACAATATACTATATATATATATATATATATATATATATATATATATATATATATATATATATATACATATATAAACACACATATATATGTATATATACATATATATAATATATATATATATATATATATATATATATATGTGTGTGTGTGTGTGTGTGTGTGTGTGTATATATTTATATATATATAAAAGCGTAATATCAATTACAGATTCTGAATGCATTTATGACGTTTCTTAATAATTTTCGCTGTCATGTTATAACGCTATATGTATACACACACGCATATATATATATATATATATATATATATATATATCTATTATATATATATTATATATATATATATATTATATATATATATATATTATATATATATATTATATATATACAATATATACATATGTATGTATGTATGTAGTATGTATGTAATCTGAAAACATACAAATGAACCTCTCGGGACCATGTAGCTCACGACGTAGGGTAGAACCTTGTACAAACGCATCAGGCAACCTAGTCTCGGCGGGAAGCCAATTCTATTGAACTCTTCAACCTTAACCTCCTCTTCAGCCCCAACAAGATTCGAAATGAATCACAATTGCATTGACCAGTACATACTCCTATGAATGGGGTCCCTACTTCAATACATGAATAAATGCATAGAGATAAATCTAAAATTCTCGACCTTTGCTACACTCTTTGAAGAGGATTTTTCACCCATCAGCCAACACTATATAGAAGCGTTACCCACCCAGTGTTCATTAAGTCTGTAAGTAACCTAAGCTAAACGCAACAGTTTGTATGTGTCTCTTACAAACATGGTAAATATGCATAAGTAAACGCATAAATAAGCAAACAAGGATTTCTTCTAAAGAAATGCAAAGACGTACATCCGACCAGAATTCACATTTGAGTAGCTGTTAGTCTTTTCACCTTAAAAGAATTAACTCCATGTGCTGATATCTTATATTTTCAAACAATGCAAATACAATATAGGAATGGAGACGTACGATTATAATTCGCCCATCTCCTTCACTACTCTAACATACTACAGGAGCGGTATCGCCTTGCATAGTCCAAGTTGACGCTATCTGGTAACCAACCCTACATGCAAAATACTCCATTCCTTAGAGGTTGAAATATAAGCAGGGGAGAGAAATATACCTTTTGTAACTATCATGAGAAATTGATTCTCAACACTAAAGGTAAACGGTCATTAACTTACAGAAAACTAGCACTATCTTAACCAGCATATTTCATGTCTTATGATAAAGTAAATAATAAGATAATTGGTAAAGGAACAGGGGAAAAAAGACGTTGATTATTCAGACAAACTGACCTACCTAGCGCTGCCCGGGAAATCTATGAATGACAGCTACGGGTAGGGGGAAGGGAGAGGTAGGGGGATGTGGGGGAAGTGGAGGGAGCAAAGATAAGGGAAAGGCAGGGGATGGAAAAAGAAGGGAAGAGGGATGGGGCAGTGGAATTGGGAGGGCGAGGGAAGGGGAAATTACGTTTCTCTATTAGAAGAGATAAATCATCTCCCTGAATATAAGCCTCTCCCTTTCAACATTAGTGACCTTTTATGACTGCGTTAAATAAACAGTTAGTGACCCTTTATGACTGTGTTAAATAAACTGCACAACAAAGCGGAGGGGAATCGTGCAAGGATCTGTCTTCAGCAGTCTGCAAGAATTCGTAGGGGATTCAGTATACATGAATGTACTGCTAACTCACTATTGCACTATACTTCAGAAATTCCCCTTCCCTCCCCCTACCCGTAGCCTGTCATTCACAATTTTCCCAGGCAGCGCCGGGTAGGTCAGCTAGTATGTATATATTAGGCTATAAACCACCCTCGATCAAAGCCCTATACAATAGTTTTTGTTTGCTTTAAATTAAATCCGTTAAGCCGTTTAGCCGTGATTGAATAAGACAGACAGACAGACGGACATAACGCCCATTATAGTATGATGCGGTATTTCAAACTTTCTTAAGCTTACTCCTACCATTTAGATTCAGTCCATTTTAGGCAAACAGCAAATAAAATATCCCGTAAACTGATAAGTTCCTTCTCTCTCTCTCTCTCTCTCTCTCTCTCTTCTCTTTTCTCTAACTCTCTCTCTCTCTCTCTCTCTCTCTCTCTCTCTCTCTCAAGGACGATTCCTCGAATTTTACAATTTACATGAATTTATCCAAATCAGGTGAATGATAAGTTTACCAAACTTCTTGAAATTACTAAACTTACTGGGAATATTCTGTAACCCACAACAGCTACAGAATAACTTAGAGTAACTTTCATCATCGTGACTAGGAATATATATATATATATATATATATATATATATATATATATATATATATATATATATATATATACATACATATATATATATATATATATATATATATATATATATATATATATATATATGTATATATGGAGTGAAAGCATCAAGAATATTTACAGCATGAAAACATATGATAATAATAAAAAATCTGCAACCAAATCTCTTAAAAGTGTTTATAAATACATACATAATATTTCCAGTATTAAACATTAAACAATTTCTTATTTGCAGTAATTGCCCCAAAAATATGGTATACATTAAATGCAGCATTGTAATGGGCACTTACCGAAGTAAAGCGGCGTTTCACGGTTATCGACGTTGTCATCGATGTAAGGGATGCCCAAATTGTAGGCAGCAGTCTGCCCGATGCCCACGCCCAAGAGAGAGAGGAAGAAAATGGCTAAAACCCCATAACTATCACTTGATTCACAGGGTCCTTCTTCAGGAAGTTTCTCTGGTAAAGAACGATTGTCACTGTTGAAGTCGAGCACCCATGTCCCCGCCCCTCCTGATAATGGCACTAATACGGATACATTAGTCTGCGGCAACTTACAAGTATTAGCCATGTCCAAAGGGTTGCCCTCCGAAGAGGTCATCTCTATGTGCTTCTTTAGCAAGTCTGGTCCGAACAAGAAGTGGGGCAACGAGCAGAGGAGAGCACAGAAGGCAAACAGCACTATACCCCACCCTATCCACTTGGGTCGATGCCCATGCCCGCCGTAATAGGTAAGCAACAGAGCACCGCCAATCTGACCCATCTCCGTGGCACTCATAATAATCCCAGTGGTTTTACTCTTCAGTTGAAAAAGCTTTTCTATGGTCGTGAGTACACTGACAAAGTACGTGTAAAACATTCCCTGTAGCACAGACGTTAAACAAAACACCATAAGAAACATCTGTTTATTAGCCAGTCTTTGAACACAGGGCGGCGAACACCATTTTCCCAGCCCACATTTCGTATCGTTGTCTTCCCCCTCCTCCTCCTCCTCCTCATCCTCTCCCTCTCCTGCATCCCCCTCCCCTTCTTCTTCCTCCTCCTCTTCTGCTTCCGCCACAGTTTCTTCTTTAGCTGCCGCCATCACAGCTACCCCGTTAACCCTGAAGCGGCCGACTTCACCGTTAGTGGTGGTGAGAGGCGAGGTTTCTGTTGCACCGTCTTCCCATACACTATTATCATTGATGTGTTGGGAGACCTGCGTGCCTTCAGAAGGTCGCGACGTGCCGTTCAGCGAAGTGGGTGGCACCGAGGGCGTGGAAGAAGCGTTGCACGGGCAGGAATGGTTATTGGTTTTGGTGTTCCCGCGTGAGGGCGCTACAGCCTCAGTGCCACAGGAAGAAACTGGCGGAGGCTGTACGTGGTTGTCTTCCTCTGGTGCTCGAGACCCGGAAAGGCAAGAAGGAGTCGTCCTCGAACACGACGGGACAGCGGGAGGATGGGGATGAAGGATGACTACGTCTTTATGATAAGGAAACTTCTCCTCCAGCAAAGGACTGCTATGGCCGACTTTCTTCACCTTCAGGCTATGGATGAGGTTCTTCGATGACTCCAGCGGAAGGTCAGCGTGATTTTGGGGGGCGTTGTGACTGTCAGGAGCGCGATTAAGAGGGGGCGTGGGTGTGGAGATCGGGGCCCTGGACAGGTCGAGGCCAACAGGAACGTGGTCTGTCACGTCGAGACCAGAGTGGTGATTTGGCTGCTCCCTTCCGACGCTTGACATCCATCGCGCTGGCCAACCCACCATGGCGTCTGGAGATGAAGAAAAGCAAAAAGATTAATATTGGAAACGGTCTAAACAGGAACAACAACAACAACAACAACAACAACAACAATAATAATAATAATAATAATAATAATAATAATAATAATAATAATAATAATAGGTAGTCTCGAAAGCTGTATACGACAATTTTTAAAAATTACAGTCACCATCTCAAGTAGTGCCCTAGACCGTGGTGTATAATTTAGGAATGTAATACTGACCGTTTCTGCTATCTCTTCGTAGTCTATCACTTCTAAAAGCATAGACACAAAATGCTTTCTATAGCCACGATTCAATATGTTTTTCGTGAGTAATCATTTGAGAATACTGCATATTTCCTAAAAATTCTGAAGATTCAGCAAATTCTAGTCCAAATATGAAAAACCTGATAATAAGAAATAAGACAGAGCAGCAAAGAAAAGTTTTTATTAAAAACCGTTGCAAATCGGACGCCGCTGAGCATACCACATTAGAATCGTTTTGTTCAGTGGTAAAGGTTCCCGTTATTCCCAATATGAATAACCATTTTTTTCTGTGGGGGTGGGGGGGGGGGGGGGGGGGGGGGGGGGAGACCTACAGACACACTCATGCGCTCGTGCTTTTTAAGTGAAAACTTGCGAAACAAGAAGAATATGCAGATGCAGACGTACAGCCAAGATTCATGACTAAAATGCTGCCAGTGATCTACACAGAAAAAGGAAAATCATTCAGATTCTTACAGTATCATGGAAACGTTTCACTCTACCTCTACAGAACTATCTAAAAATCCTCTAAATAACAACGGAACGAAAAATATATAATTTCGACTAACAAGAAGCTGAGCACCTGCCCTTTTTTTGTTTTTTTTTTGTTTAATCGAGCAAACGAGCAGAAGTTAATTTTGTTTTATAAAGGTTCCCAACACAAAAACTTGATAGGTGCTTGACTTTACTGAAGAACAATATATATAAGATATATATATACATACATACGACAATACATACATACTGATATATGATATATATATATATATATAATATATATATATATATATATATACACACACACACACACACACACACACACACACACACATATATATATATATATATATATATATATATATATATATATATATATTTCTAAGAAATCAGTAGAAGGATCCTGAGTAATATTCTTGTTTATCCAGACGAAACATATTTGTGGAAATATTTACAAAGATTATAGCTTTCGTCCATCCTTCTGTGGATTTCATCGCTAACTAAATGAGCTCATTTGGTTTGTGATCAAGTCCACTGAAGGATAGACGGAAAGCATTAATCTTTGTAAATATTTCCACAAACAGTATATTTCGTTCTGGATAAACAAGAATATTACTCTGGATCCTTCTACTGATATATATACGTGTATATATATTATATTATATATATAATATATATATATATAATATATAGTAAATATTATAATAAGTATATATAATATATATATATATATATATATATATATATATATATATATATAAATATATAAATATATATATATATATAATATATATACACTAAATTTACGTTTGAGACAGCCCATTCACTTCGATTCGTTGTAAACATACAACAAATTTCACTTTCTGATTCCACTAACCTTCTATATAAGACTAAAGTACTGAATCTCACTTCTCATATTGTCATTTTCCTTTAAATGGAAATATAATCCAGTATTATTTATTTTATTCAAATAATATCATAGTTTTCGAGAGACTGATCAGTTCCCACTATTTAATTTGGGGACCCAGTAGAAAACAGCAATTGTGGATTTACAGCTGAAATTTTCTTAATAACAATTATGGAAGGGTGTAAAAGATGTACAAAAACGTTCATGACAAACGCTGCATAATGCCTCTAAATCGTTTAACGACAGACCTTCATTACACACTACGTTTCCATTTCCGTTAAGTATCTCTGGAAACGTTGGAAAATGTTGAACAAATTACGGATATCTTTGTAATAAAGAGTAAGAATCCCTCTGAGCAACTTACAGTGGTTCACCTGTTGATAAAATTGTTAGAAATCAATGAAATTCAATTTTGGGATCCTCAGATTAAAAAAAAAAAAAAAAAAAAAAGAGAGAGAGAGAGAGAGAGAGAGAGAGAGAGAGAGAGAGAGAGAGAGAGAGAGAGAGGAAAAAACAAGAACACAATTGCACATTCTCATCTGCGAGAAACCATTCAAAGAATACGATAAACACTGAAACTATGACTTTGCTGCGAAAGAGTTGAAGGTTGGCAATGATAAACTAGCAGAAAACTGTTAACAAGAACCTCGTGAATTATTAGTATTCGTCCAGTTGCAAGTTTGCAACATCAGTTGGAAAACAGAAGGTTATAAACTCAAGGTTTCTAAATTTGGTCAAAAAATATACTATAAAACGAACTATGAAAAGGAATAAAACCATATAAAACTAATAATCTATTAAAGGAGACTCACGGGGGACTACTAAAAAAAAAATAATTTGAAAGAAGTTTGAACTTCCGAAGGTCCTACGATTGAACTACATGATTACGAAGGTTATTCCGAAAAAAAAAACTTCTATAAGGCTGTGTGGTATTGAATTCACGAAATAAAAGGTGAGATTTGTAAGATTTAACTACATAGCACTGCTCAGTGGATGGTAGTCTGCGATGGCTAGGGTGCAAAGGTAACCAGAATCATATATAATGCAAGATGTAATTAATTGTAATTTTGACAAATTTACGCCCATAAAGAGGACGAAATACGACTGCAGGTGTCCGGCTGGATTTCATACAACTTCAATAACCCGCTGACAGAAAAATTATCTGCAATTTGATTAAACTTTAAAGGAGGCGCGAATATGACAGAATGCACAATACAATATTATTAGGAAAGAAAATAACTTAAAAATCAAAGGTAGGAAACAACGAAAGAAAGAAAAAAAACTGGCAAACCTAAGGAAAAATGTTAAACCTTTACTTAAAATACTGTCACTGATATATACATTAAAGGATAAAAACATGTTTATTATTATTATTATTATTATTATTATTATTATTATTATTATTATTATTATTATTATTATTATTATTATTAATACAAAAGTCAGAAAACTGATATTAAATACACCAGATTGCACACGCAGCATTTTTCACCACATCAACTAAAGACCGAAATGGATGTGTCTCTAGAGGAATCATGATTATTCATATGGTTTGGAGGGAATATCAAGGAACAAGGCTAAGCAATATAAGCACCTCCCAAAGTATATAAGCCTGCGTGGCCGCCTGTCAGTCATACCTGCATTCCTTTCTCCCTTAATTACCTTACACAAAACATTCCATGCTAAAGGCCAATATTACGTCTGAGAACACAAGGTCACCATACTCTTCCTCTTTCACATTTCGGATGATCTACGGGTCTTGCGCTTACAATGGATTTAGCCTTTCATGGATAACATCATGTTATGCTATGTAGTGAAAAAGGAGATACGAAGACATTATAAAATCATACACACTAAATGCCAACACTACATCATAATAGGGGAGAGAAACTTCTCCATTAATGTAGAGAGAGAGAGAGAGAGAGAGAGAGAGAGAATGTTGCTGCTTTCTTTTAAG
>NC_087217.1:5574691-5614691 GCF_015104395.2 Macrobrachium nipponense
GTTCTTTATGACCTCAAACCATTACAGGCCAATGACACATTCACAACCTTCATTATTCTAGGATATGAAATAAAACAAACTTCTTTGAAAAAAACAATCTACAAAATTACACATTTTAAAAACGGAATACTTCCAAAGGCCATTGTAAGGAGCTCTAGAGTCATGTGAGGATGCATTGCGAAAAAGAAACCTATACAGAGACGCTATTGTAGGGTACTTGAATGATGGGAAGTGTATTGTGGAGACAAAGAGGAGGAGGAGGAGTCAGACGCCCGTGTGACCAACATATGACCTTCCTCCACTACAACTCGAGACGTCTGCATTCTTGAGAGAGAGAGAGAGAGAGAGAGAGAGAGAGAGAGAGAGAGAGAGAGAAAGAATGCAATAAGATGATAACCTTTCCCTTATTTTAACATTATGTTCAAGAGTTGTACCACCGGCACCTGAACACAAGAAGAAAGAATGGTAGCCATGGATAAAAAACGTCAATAAACTTATAATTTCCGCAGATTTTAACATTTGCCCGAGTTAATTTTCTCATTTGGCAAATTATTGTAGACGTCCGTCACTTAACAACCATCATGGTGGAACGAAGAAAATCAAGCAAAATCTAATGACAGTTAAATAAACACCGAAACTAAGACATCCAGGTGCTACAGGGCCACTGGGAAGTTTACAACAATGATATCTCAAGTGCATTAAAGAAACAAATTCCAGAAAGCAAAGCCTGAACAAGTGCGTATGTTTCACAGGACACGATTTAATCTACATTATGAAAGAAGAATGATCCGCTTGAAAAACTAGTTCCAACAATATCAACCATTAATCATTATATATATAATATATATATATATATATATATATATATATATATATACATATATATAATATATATAATCTATATATAATATAATATATATATATATATTATATATATATATATATGAATAACTTGATCACGAAGTATATAAAACGTGATGCTATGATAAATAAAGGTTTTTGCCACCTTCGTGGCAAAAAAAACCTTTATATATATATATATATATATATACTACATATATATATATATATATATATATATATATATATATATATATATATATATATAATATATATATATATATATTATATATTGTCACAGCGAAAAGGAATACATGTTTGATACGATCCGCGCATTTCATTCCATCTTTGCAAGCATACCAACCGCAGGAATGTATTAAAACCTTTAATATTGCATTTTTTTTTATTACATCAGAATAATGGAGACATATCTACGACCCGGGAACTTAAATGAGGGTCTTTGCAAAAGCCTACGAAATCTCTCGAGGGTCAAATGAAGAGTTCATGTAAGCATACCCTAAAATGGCACTTTTTTTTCTTTTTTTTTTCCTGTCAGTGATGAGGCATCTTCGTTTGTTTCAGCTGTCCGATACGGCGGAAGATTTTCTTACACTTTCTTCACTTCATCCAGTTTAGTCACACTTTCTCCAGATGCACTGACTGACCTCTCCACGCAAGCAGGCGCATTCTTGTGTATGGATGGGGTATGGGAGTAACTATTACCGACTCTCGACAACACCCAGCAGCGAAACCGATGCTACAATCATATATTAATGCTATCGCAGTGCAAAACGTATTGAGGGGAGCAAATTGTAGTAGCTATCTAAAACCTAAAATGGTTAGCTAACACTTACAATTAACTTCCATTAACCACTTGAAGAAACAACCGTGAATATTGTGCAAAAATCAAAATCTGCAACACATTCCGGTTATACAAGAGATACACCCCACTGAAGGTCAGACCTTGAGGAAGTTCAAAGCATATGTATTTGATGAGAGTGATATGTTGACAATACAAAGAATGTGGGTATTCTAGGCTTATTCAACACTACAGCAAGACTAACGTTGATGATAATAATAAATAATAATAATAATAATAATAATAATCCAGCCACACAATCCCAACTATTTGGACAATGTGAGTAGTTGCAAGACTCCCAACCCGATAATCATATGTATCATTAGGAAAATCTCAACAAGAGTTAATTTTACATCAAGTAACTTTTTTTCGGCGTCGTCCTCTTTATAGTGCTAAAGCCCACTTAATTAATATGCAGAGAGGCTGTTCTCGCCCCAGTTTAACTCTTAAAAGACATTTAGCAACTCATAACCTAACGGGGGACATTTTTCGACATTTTCTGAAAGGTCGGTCGTGGGCCAAGGTTCAGTCCTTGAAATTTGTGAGGTAATCCGATTGGGATAGAGATAGCATTAAAGCACATGAATTTCTCGACAATTTCATTAACAATAATTTGCAAGGAAGGAAGGGAAGTGCCACTTTTCGGGCTGACAAAAGAAATCGTATATGGATAAACTAAAAAGACAAATGAACTTAAATGCAAGATGCAACAGCGGGGCTCGACTCAGATACCGGTTTTCTTTTTACCATTAAAGATATTGTAAGTATGAGTCTTTTGAAGGTTTATCTGTTCAGGGACTAGTTGGTAATGTTATCATTACTGGAAATTTGATATTACTAACTAATAGTTTCCCAGCATTAACCACAACAGCAGCGATGAACCCGGAAGGTTAGCATTCCAGACACAAGTAAGGCCTCAATATCTGCATGCCAACGTATGTGAGGCGTCTCTTTTTGCCATTGCATAAGTATAAAATTACTTCCTCTGCATTCCTCACGCATGTACCGTATTCAAATCCAGTATTACCTGTATCGGAACCTGTAACTCTGCTACCAGTTCAGAATATCCTGACACTGGTGCGTCCAATTCTGGGAACTCATATTTCACCCCACGGATGACTTTTTTTTTTTTTTTTTTTTTTTTTTTTATTCCTATCGAGAAGAAAATCAGTCCTTGAAAAGGCTTAAAAATTATATCTGATGCTACATCTGAACGCCAGGAATCGACGAAATAAAAGGCAGAAGGTATAGTACCTTCAAAAGAAGACCAAGAGGCGGCGGCAACTGTTCTCATATGTTCTCATATTCTGTTGCAAATTGGAAAAAACCGGTTTGAAAGAAAACAGTAAAGAAAAAAAACAGTAAAGAAAAGAAACATTAAGTACCAACATTAAGTACCCGTACCCGTACACACAGGTAAACAAGCATTACAAGCAGAGGTTCCTCTCAAACACTCAACATTTGATGTAACGACTGACATCTACTGTGTTGTGCTGAAAGCTGCACGTTTATACTATAATGATTAAAATATGCATATCTGAAAACAATAATTAGGAATAAAGGAAAACCTAAACATCTCACCCTGTATCTACTAAGTAGTAAAAAGTCCTAACGTCTTCACAAAAACTACGGAATATTTTACAAATATACTCTAAATGAACCCTCCCTCATATGTTTTCTGTAAATGTGGGTAGCTCCACAGAGAACAAAACCTAAATTCAAGGCCAGATTCATCTTCTAGTTGCTATTTCCTAGGCATCGGCCGCTTTATACGCTCCCACAGAAGACTCATCATCAGCACGATACCCCCTTACAAATAATGCATTTCTCTCGATTTCCCAAATCTCCAGCTTCCCGGATATCATGGCCCTTTTACGATGGCACCTTAGTACAATGACTATCCCTCTGCCTTACAACAATTTACTATCATACTCACCATTTCACCTTTACCAGACACAAACATTTTCTAATGTCTGAACTAAATATCATGTAATTCGTCTTAGTTTCTGCAGCAAAGGTTTATATCTAAGAGAAGCAAACTCTTTGCACCAAAGTGATAATGGCTTTCCTAACAATCCAGAGGGGCTACCAAAATCTTACTTTCCACCCGAAAGGAGATGCAACCCTTTACTAAGCGCATATTTGCTTTAGGCACGCCATTTTTGTCCCAAGCTCTACTGTGGACCTAGCATCATATCATGAACTGATTAAAGCTACATGCAAAACACATACTGACATTATATATGTATATATCTGTATCAATACGTGATTTTCTTTTTTTATTTTTTGAAGCTGACGAAATGATTGTTTAGATCTAGCGTAGTTTGCATTTCTGAAAGTTTCTGAATCTGCCAGGATATTTATTTCATCAGCAGAGATTATGTACAAAAAGAAATACGTGGGGCTCCAATGCAATATACACGTGATTTGATACATGATTTGGCAAATGGTACAGTTTGTGTGTGTATGTGTGTGTGTGTGTGTGAGAGAGAGAGAGAGAGAGAGAGAGGAGAGAGAGAGAGAGAGAGAGAGAGAGAGAATTTTTGCGTGTAAACGAAATTCTTGAGAGAGAAACTGTGTTTAGTTAGCCCTAACGTAAACAAATATAATGATATCGGGGAGGGGCATGAACTAATGTAAGTAATGCAAAGTTTCAAAAACCTGAAACCTTTGCTATTAATGACAACGCAATGAACCTTGACACGTACGCAACCACCACAAATCCATAGCATGACGTAAAAAATAAAATATCGGTTGTTTTCGTCTGCCAAGAAAGGCTCACTTCAGCATCAATAACTCAATTCGCGACGGATACGGAAACTAACCTCCCTTTATTCACTTTGCGCTAGTGTTAATTCATTATAGAGGTAAACTAAATACCCTACGACAAGGGAAAATAAACCTAAGTATTACAAAGGTTAATGTGTGACACTGAAATCAAATGGAAATTTAACGCAAGCTCTCAAGAATCACCACATATCTTGTGTGTTTGTGTGTGTGAGAGAGAGAGAGAGAGAGAGAGAGAGAGAGAGAGAGAGAGAGAGTTTAGGTGAGCCAGGTTGCGGTCATATGTCACCCTTGATATTCTGAGAACCTTACAAGGACGACGGACAACCTTCACTGACAAAAGAACTTGCCCTGATCACATCTCACCCACCACAAACCAACGGGTCTTCCATCTTCTTCACCAGGCTTTGAGCGAAATCAAAAACAGCGTGCCCGCGCGTGTACAATCATCCACTGCTTATTATTGTAATAAGAATGCATTTATAACAAACAAATACACACATATACATATGTACACACACACACACACACATACATACATATATATATATATATATATATATATATATATATATATATATATATATATATATATTACTTTCACATTTATTTATACATAGCATACAGAGAACTTTATGTATATTTACCCTAATGATTTTCGCCAATCTTCTCTATTATTCCAGTCATTCAGCTAAGTCATGAATATACATCTGGCGGATCATTTCCGTACGAAATGAGAACCACCCTGTTACAAAAAACATACAGGGGACATTTTGCAACAGCAGTGACATCAGGCTACGGCAACACCTAGAGACAGCTGTGAGTTTTCCAATAAGAGGATAACCCATACAGCACTAATGAGGGTATTTTCACGAAGAATTCTGAATTTTGAGGGGCATGATTGGCATCTCTCCATCCTGAAGCACTGCTGATTGGGCAGAAATTCTGCTTCAAGGCTCGACTCTGTCCTCATTGATAAGCAACTTTTGCTCTTCTGTTGGACTCGTCAAACTGGACGAGTACTCAGGCGTTTAGTCCAAGACGTCACTTACTGCGGTGGGAAGTAAACTGCCATAAAAACAAGTAAATAGTTACACAAATCATTTTTACTTTTGTGTGTGTGTGTGTATGTGTGTGCATTCCTCATAACTTGAAAACTGTATGAACTTCTAACTAAAACATGGAATACAAAGCGCGCACAATATCAAAACGTTGGTCAAGATTTGTCTCCATTACTCCAGTTATCATAAACTATAGATGTTAACAATACATTAGCTTCACTATATCACAGAACATACTACTTCTTCAAACAAAGCGTGAGCAAGATTGTCAACCTCTGCATAATCTTATCAAATAATTGGAAAATGTTCAATCACTGTCCCAAAGCAGAAGCAACAAGGTTATGAATGTATAATTCGATGGACATAATACTCCCATGGCGAGGTATCTGCAGCAGACAAAACACGAAGCCTTCAACTGTAATATCTCTTCTATTGCTTATGATCTAGAGGTACAGGAAGGACATTTTCTTGGGATTCTTTTGTACTGCTCTAACTTATATTACTAGTGACAATTGAACTATTTTCCCATCACTTGAACCTCACCATTTTTTAATTAATAACGGCCGCTAGTAGTAGGTGCCTGATTTAATTTTGATTTGATTTATGAATGATGAATGTTTGGTCTAATGTCATGGCACTGGAACCCTTAGGTTATCCAGAACAGGTGACTGACTTCCAATATATTTTCTGTAGAATTTACGCTCTTATGTAAATAAGTAGATCAGTCAGTGTAATATTATAGTTACACATGATTTTCTTGTAAATCATTTAATCCACATCATTTTCTTTACAGAATCAAGAAACATTTATTTTTTTATTTAGTAGGGAGCACTACATAGCAATCCTTCATTAATAATGACCACCAAACATGACTTAATTAAACCTAAAAAACCGATAATAATTTCGAGTGCTCCCGTCTATTCATGCAGGTAGCACGTTACGTTCCTCCTTGCATTTACAAAAAGGGGGTTTGAGGTCAGCAGCCTCTTCCCATTGCCGCTGAATGTGACCCGCTCTAACGGATTATTTTCCTTATTTTCATGAAATTTAGGCGATTAAGCCCAGGCCTGGGGCACTTTCGGCCACTGAGCGCTCACGACACTGAAAAGAGAAGCGGTTGGACGGCAAGATGTGGATATCAAAGATAAAGGAAAAGTAATGACGGGCCCTAAAGGGGGAACTTGGAGAAACCCGCAGAGATGCGTTAAGGAGTGACAGTTGGAGAGGTTGAACAGCAAGACTGAAGAAAGGAAGCGGAATTGAAATAAAAATTAAAGGCTACAGAGAGGATGCAGCTAGTGGGCGAAGGGAAACAGCAAATACCCTGTAGTATTACCTACAGTACACCACGTAATTTGCACTCACGGCAATACTCCATTATGGAGATATTCTAACGAGTGGTTGAGCTGATGTTATGTTTGGTTTAAATGTAAGTGAAATACCTAAAAGAACTTCTGACACATCAATGTTTCCGATGTAGCCCGGCGGGGGCTCGTATATATTTTATTCGTATCATAACAAAATTCTGCTTCGTGACTATGAAATAAAAGCAAATAGTATGTGCCAAATTAAATTGTCATAACTCTACGATTAATACGCAACGCATCTAACCCTATATTTCCAGCCTACCATAAAAATAAGCTGTCACACTATTTAGAATGACGTCAGTTATGTGAGATCTATTAATCAATTAATGAAGCACATCTTCCACCAACATGTCAACTTAAGGTCAGAAGAACAAGGATTACGACAAGCGTTTTATAGCCACACTGATCTCGGAGATAAAAAAGAAAAAAAATGCAAATCTAATATCCGTAAACCGAGGGCGACATCTCATAATCCCCACAATATGCGGAGCTGTAAGATAACCCGTAAGGACAAAACCTATTTGCATATCATTTGCGTTTCTTTGAGAACTGCCAAGGCTAGACTCAGAGATAGAATGGCAGTTATTAGGAGTGTGGCCTTTCTCGCATTTCTATCTGTACAAATAGGCGCAAACAAAAATAAATAAACTATGTGCGTGCAAGCAAATAAAGCAATTGTCTATAAAGGCAACATAAAATAATGATGATAATAATCAAAGGAGTCCCGTATGTAGCTCCCATAAGCTACAAAACCACATCAGAGCTTTTCTATGACTAACAGCTATCACGACCAAACTTGAATAACTAATCTAAAGAGTATTTGGCATAGCACTGTCATGTGTTCACAATTCAAAAGCCGCAGGTCCTTTGACTGATCCAAGACATACATCAGAGTCGATGCAACAGTACTCGATAGAAGGTATAATTGCCATGAAGTGACGACAATAACCACAAAAAAGCAAGTTCCAAAGAAAACCAAATTATTAAAGATGAGCCACAAGACCATCGGTCTCAGTGGGCTATGATATTCAAACTAGTCATATTCCGTCACAAAATTACATACCAAAGACCAGTATTGTTAAAACATAATCCCAGTTCAATGAAAAATGGACAAGTCGGGTAATTAAATAAAAAAAATCTTATTGGAAATAGTCTGAACAAAGGAAATCGTTTGGAAGTTCCCAGAACATGTCATTAGCAAGCAGTTTAAATGAAAATGCAAGATGAATTATTTTCACCACCAGTAAGGCTCAATGTTATCAACTTTAAAGTAATTGCATACTTACGAAACTAAACATTCATACAGCTCATGGCGAAGATGTCATATATCACATTCTATTATTTTAACGTTTCATTACTAAAGGGCCTTGGGTTTATTAGAATACAATATACTTAAAAATTTCATATTTTCGCACACAAAATTCAAAGAACGTCAACTGGAGATCAGACGGAAGATGCTTTGAGGCAGAAATATTCAAATTCATTCATGTGGCCAATCAACACAGCCATGCAACCAAGGGGATATTGTACAAGTGATCCAAGACCAATTTGACATCAATTTATGCTTGACAATGTTTAATCTAGATTTAAGGATGAAATCTGGCCCCATTCCAACTTTATTTTAAGCAGAAGGCGCCAAGGATGGACATAAGAGGACAATAAAAACACTGATACTTGAAGAGATTCAGAGCTTATCAGAGAACTGAAAAACGATGGTCACTCAAACCTTAGCTCTGAACTTTTAAAATTCGTATTCGCAAGCAGTATAAACACGGGGTAATACAAAAGAAAAAATTACGAATGTCAATAATAAGAATCCCGTTTCCACAAGCGGAAGATATAAGTTTGTCTCTGAACCCGAGTTAACAGCAATATGTACTGAATCACTCCATTACAAGAGAAACACAGAAGTTTAGTCTATCTTTCCTAAATAACACTCGTCAAAGGATTAAGGAACTGATACAAGCCGATGTAGAAAAGAAGCAATTTAACCTTTCCTAACTTTATGTTCTGCATTTAGGGTCAATTCCAAGCAGAAAGCGCAGGACATGTGACAGGTGCTACTTCAAGCTATCGATGATGTTAGCTTCATATCATCATCTGATCGAAAGATTATTCAGATCACACTATCTTGAGTCTTTCCAACGCACCACGGCTCGATCACTAGGTCGAAAACCAGTCTTCGGTCTATTAATGTAAAAATAAAACAACAGGACACTCGTTGCCATTTTCAATACAAAAATGTATTTCATTCCTTCCTACATCGTGCTCATTCGCTTGCACTAACATTACAGAGGATCTGCCATTTTCGGTACAAAAATATATTAAATTCCTTCCTACATCATGCTCACTCTCTTGCACTAACCTTATAGAGAAATATACAAAAAAGCTAATAGCTATGCAGAAACGGCCATTATAGCTCTAGTTTAACAGGTAGTGTATCACAGTACATTCTAATAGAATCGCACACTTTTTCTGCAAACGAGGACGTCGAAAGCTATTTTTTGAGCTTTTTTTGGAACATGAAACGCTGTGCATATTCTTCGGTATGGGAAAAAAGAAAAATGTCTCTCATTGTAATAACACGGTGGAATAACCTTTTAAGTCATTAAAAATGCAGAATATCTACATCTTGCAGTTTAGTTATTCTAGCAAAATACACATTTACGTAGTTAAAATATCATTCGTACTCTCTGGAAAAAGCTTCAACCACTTTCCAACATCCGCGTCTACTACCTTAACAGGCAGAATTAAATTAGCAAGCACAATCTTGTAAGGAAGAATGGAAGATACTGCAACTCATCGTGGTAAAGAAAAAGGTTAAAACAAAAAGAAAACTGGAACTAACTGGGGAAAACCCTTCTATGCGCGGTACAAAGGCGCACCTCTTAAAAGGCGACGGATTTTCTTCGGTCATCTATCTATCTATTTATCTATCTATCTCTCCGTCCGTCTAGAAAACAACACAATTCCACGTTGCTTTTAATGATAAATGTAGAGACTAAGTAATTAATTTGTTCCTTACAATGTACCTTATAGATAAAACTTTGATTTTTGACAATCTGTTAAAATATGAATATAGACGGTATACGACTTGAATTTAGTTATAAGTGAATCGTCAAATTTAGGTTGATCATGCATCTCGCTTTCATTCTTTCATTATGGGAAAAAAAATGGAATTAAACTCCTGGCAAAACTAATCTAAAATTGTAAGGTAATTTTGGTAAATCTGTTTGGAGACAATACAAGAATCCTAATATATAACCCTAACGGATTATCGTCCCCAGACAGTCCATGTAACGTTGGACAGCTTTTTGCTCATCTTGTTTCTCTTCGGGCACCCCCCCCCCCACCACCCAACCATTCCCCTACCTGCCAACTCACTCGCCCTCACAGACGAACATTTTTTCTCCTCGCACTCTCCCAACGCCCACAGACCCACCCTGTTTCTCTTTCGGGGAAGGCTCCCCAAGGGGGAAGGCTTCCCCACTCCCGACCACCTACAGAAAAATTAAACTTTCGGTAAAATTATATTTCATCAGAGAATCTCGAACCAAAAAGGGGATGGGGGGTATTTCCTTCGTCCAATAACATTTAATAACAATTCACTTTCCCCGTTTTTACATTGTTTTGTGATGCATGACAGTTCAAAAGACACAAATGAATCTTCGGACAAATGAGGTGATATCTGCTCAGGATCATTAATCATTTATTTATTGTTACTCCTCTTGTTGATTTACTATGGAGTCCATTCTAAGATTGGATAGAAAAATGGAGGAATGAAAGGACGAATTGGCCAAACTGAAGTCGAACACTGACAGCTTTATTACTGTATTTCTACATAAACCAATGGCTACCTCACTTTAGCCTGATTTTTTTGTTACGCTTTATGTGGACTGAGAGTACGTCGTCAAACTAAACTGTGCAGTGAAGGAATTACACTTACAAGAAGTTCATAACTAGCTGAAAAGATTTCGTCATACCGCAGTCCAAACAAAGTACAGTATCCTGAACTCTTGATACTGTTGAGCCTAACAACAAATCAAACACAGTACTAAAGGATTACGTAGCAAGTTAAGCATCAAGGTCTTACTACTTTCATATCCCGTTCCTTACTTTCAGTGGAAATCTTGCACCGGACAAAACTCACCTCAACCGAACTATGACGACGACGCCATATACGGCTGCAGAAAGGAATTCCGAAATTTCCTCATCCAATACAACCACTACGAATTATGCCTGGACATTTCTGAGATATCGGGGACTTCACTAGACTCTTTAGAGTGGTGTATTCTATTATTATCTACTTATTACCCGACCTGTACTTTTTTCTTACATGTTTATTCTTTTGCACGAATGATAATGATACCGAAACTCTCTGGTTTATATCACAATACATGTAGGAACTGTGGATATCTGGACTTTTTAAAAACATTCTCAGGGGATAAGACAAAGAAAAAAACATAAACAAACACATGGCCGAAGGTGTATGGCAGCAACTCTTCAATCACCAGGGACGATATTACATAATATGAGTGGCGTTACTAGTGATACATCGTGGGCTCATGTTCACAAGATCCGTGGTTCGATCTTGGTATGCCGTACCAGTTGACCCAACCATACATGGGTAGTAGTGTCAGCTGAGTCAAAAGAAAAGGGAACTGGCCTGACAATCTCATCCCATAGACTTGCTGGGAACCGGAAGTCCAACTTCTCCTGGTGCAACCATCTCTAGGGAGTAAAATGGTGAATATTTTTATGTATATGTATACATATACATATATATATATATATATATATATATATATATATATATATATATATATATACATACATACATACGCATTTACCACCTTTCCATCAAACTAAAACTTGCTTCCATTTCCTACTCAGCACTCTCCAACTAGGCTGAGTCTCACCACTATAAAGCTTTCTCTCCTACTGATGGGTACCGTAAGGTTCAAAGGGGTTGCAATCCTGCCTGACACCCTTTTTCCTTTCTACATCTAACCGCCAAAAGCACTGTTTTTGTATCTTTATAGATAATCCAGCTACGGGCTGCTCTAGGAGCTAGAGCCCGTGCCAGCACTAGGCTGGCTTCATGTTCAACATCTCGCCAAACTGTCACTGATTGCTGTATAACACACGATGCAACTGACAAAAATCTGATCTATTTTTTAATTCAAGCCAACTTTTTTTTGCTGTCTTCACTGTAATTACTGTACATTCCTCACTCTTCCAACCTGCCTTACCACTCAGTATACCCAGTAAGAAACTTTCCGCTGAGCCCCCAATGCCTTCCTCGCTGACCCACTTTCCCACCCTACTATTATTACGAGAGAAGGGAAATGATTACTGGAAACGGGCTCATTTTTGGCGGCCAGGCCCGACCGAGCCCAGCCCGGCCCTAACGCTATTCAAAGGCTACGTAATATTTCCAAAATTACTGAAGGTAAAAGAAAATTCTATCGTCAGATAAAACCTTATATACGTCTTTCAATTTCATCCCAAATAAGATTTATCTTTAAAATATCATAAATTCACATTTCAATGATAATTTAATTAATACAGCATGATATTCTCAAAAATTATGATTTCAGCACCAATTTCGATAGTTTTATCGAATACTAGGCTTAGTTGAACTGCCTTTTCACCTCCGCTATAAAGAATCATTTCGCATTTTATCGTTGGTCATATTATTATTAGTTTGATGTTGGAAATCTATTTGAAATGCAATTAACGATAACGTTTATGTAGCAGAGAGTTCCGGGATTCCTAGTTAACCCTTTGATGATTTAACTTGAAGCTTCGCGAGTTATCGCCTTTACGGCGCCTTCTGGTCTGTAACACTCGCTTTACTCGTTTACTTGAAACACTGAAGAAATATTCCCAGGACAATACCGGATATAAACAAACTCCATTACATCTCATTCTGTTGGAAATATATATATATATATATATATATATATATATATATATATATATATATATATATACATATATAAAATCCGATGTATATCCCAGTTCATTCGACTTTTACTGACTTTTTGAAGGCGGTAGCTGGTGACCTTTTCACGCTACCTGTGAACGCAACCTGTAAGGACTGTTATTACTTTACTGGTACTGTCATCACAACTGGATATTATCTTACAGTACATAGCCTAATTTGGACAACCTATGCTATCATCAGGAGAGCCACAAATCTTCCCGCATGTGTGTGTGTTTTATTGAGGACAAGGAGGAAAGTCTACATGAAAGACAAATGACACAATGATGTATTTTTGTGTGACAGAAAATAGTTTGTAAACACGTGATGACGGCATCATTTCGAAATAAGAATATCCTCTCGGGAATTCTACTTTAGACAGGAACGACCCGGGTCTGCAAGATCTACGAAATTACTCTCATCATTCCCCACATACAAATACAAAGACTAATACTCAAGCTTTTTTTTAGTCCAGGAGAGAAAAAGAAAGAAGGAAAATGTAAGGTTTTTTCACCACGATTTTATCATACATGAACGTTCTCATATTCTATGTGAGAGTAGGTGTTATTACAGTTATGATACATAATCTGGATTATACATAAAATCAAAGAGAAGGCGCGAATTGCAAAAAGGATACAAGAGTGGGTATGTGAAGAGTGGGTATGTGTATAGTGAATGATGCAAGAAAAATACCACAGGAGTGACGAAGGAATTTCCCGGAAACAATAAAAACGCCAGTTGCACTCCGGTTTCGACCTTGCTTGACCCCTGCTGGCTTGGATTCATTCCACGCCGTTTCCTTTATTACACAGAACCATGAAAGCGAAAGAACACACTACTCCATCGGTCTAAATGCGCCATAAGGATAATAATTATTAGAAAAATACTGCTCATTCACAAGACATGACTCCACTTAGCAAAATGAAGTGTCCACAAAACCATTTTGAAAATGAAACGTCAAGTTGTGGGATAAGACGGAACTGTGGAATGCCGAGAATAAACGTGAACAAAAGTACACGTTATAGACGGGTACGCTAGATTAGACTATTACAGCCAAGCATTGGGGCACTTTTAGCCACTGAAGAGAAAGTTGGAGTGGTTGGACACCTACTATATGGAAGAAATAAAACAGGAATTAGATTAAATTAAAAGGTTATAAATCGGGTGTAATGACTACATTGACGGCACTACGGGGACAGGAACGCAAAATAAAAAAAAGCGACCTCTTTCAAATTCTTCTGGCTGGAAATCGGGAAATCATGATAGGCGATGTTGCTCAAAATATAAGAAATTATATTTGATAAATCTTGGTCAGATTGGGTTAGCATTAAACACTATAAAAGTCACCTTTAAAGACATGAACTACAATGAAGTACCTAGCTCATAAAAACAAGACGATCTGCCCACTAGACTCCACCAAGATGGAAGGTAAGGGAGGGGAGTCAAACAACCAATGGAACAACCACCGCCATTTCTAACACCACCAACTAGCTCATCATTCCACAAATGAGAATTCCGTATAATTATCCTTTGCCACCTGCCAACTAATCACAATCACCACTGATCAGAATTGGTTTCGTGGTGTTAATAGTTTTTATAGGCCTCTGAATTTCACACAACACTCTTAGATTGAAGTAAAAGATACTCACAAACACAATGGTAGCTCACTAGCTTTATAAATTCTCATACATTCTGGTGACACATAAAGATTCAAACGCAACTACAGTCATTTCATCATGGAAACTACAAAGGGCGTTTTTCCTCTACATGCCTCATACATGACACTTTAGATGGATTCGCTGCACGCAGGATCCAAAATTATATTCATTGCTGTGATCCAGCGAGATCATTTTTTTTTTCACATAATACATTTCACTACCTCGCATTAGGCGTGGTGCGGGATAAGAGGCTGCTCCAGAATCTTTCTGTGGAATTCAAGTTAAGGACTTGAGAACTGACCAGATCCTTGGAGACAACTATAATGGAAGCAGTAAAATAAACAGCGTCAACAAAAGCAAAACCAATTGCTTTTGTATAAATAATAATTCACAGAAAGAGAACAAAGGTAGAAGAAAGTTCCATATGAAGTAGATAACAGCAACAAACTGTTGATTTAATTTCCTTACAATAAAAGACCTATGAATAGAACATAATGATGGCAATGGTGATGGGCAGCAAAAGTAGTAACGATGATGGAAAAAGGTTACATCAGGTTCATAAAATCAAATAATTTCTGAATTTGGTATTCCTTTCCTACTTCTGTGCTACCCAATACCAATAAATATGTTACCTAGTGCAGATCATTCATTCACCTCTTTTTTTTTTCCAGATTTTTTACATTTTAAGTTTTAGGTAAATTGACTGCCCCAAAATACCAACCCCGGGACCTCCATACCCGCACACACACACACACACACACAATAACGCCATGATGAACGGAAGGCTAATTATCAGTTTCATTAACTTCAGTTAAGGTAAACCTGAGGGACTGAAATAGATTGACATCTTTCATGTGCCCAAAAATATGGCAATAAATACATTAAAATTTTACTCGAAATTCATCATATTTAATGAACTCGTTTTACACTCAATCATATGCAAATTAGCGAAATTGAGGTCGACCGGATTCATTGTTTCTTTACACAAATCACTCTCAGGATGTAGAATTTTGCGTTTTCCACTGTTACTGAAGTCAATTACCCTGCATCTTTTATGATGAGTGTAGGTCACCATTATGAGAGAAGCCCATGGAACAAAAGACTGATGGTGATCAAATATTATTTCAGTGGCTTTGGAATTCTAGGCTACTTCACCAAGCAAAATCGAATATCCTAGACATTACTTGAGAAAAATAGAAAGAGGGAGGGTGAGTTTATTGTCTGCACTTTTCCTACTGTAATTTCTGAAGTGTAAAACTGGTAATTTATACATGACCATAAGTTTAAGACAAGATCGGTAGCTAATGGAAAGATTTTGAAGTCAGACAGGTAATTTTCTGTGCCCGGGCTTGCACGAACATACATAAACCTGCGTGTGTATTGATGTATGAATAATATAAATATACATGAACTTTTTCCTCTAGGAAAATATACTAGATAGAGTGAATCTGTTTCCTCGTTAATGGTGACTCAAATACGCAATCGCAGCTAAAGGTCGTTATAGTAAGTGTAAACATTTCGATCAAGACACACATGAGTGTCGGAGAAGAAAGACTATGAGTGATTCTCTCTCTCTCTCTCTCTCTCTCTCTCTCTCTCTCTCTCTCTCTCTCTCTCTCTCTCTCTCTCTCTCTATATATATATATATATATATATATATATATATATATATATATTACATATAATAGAGTAGAAATGAGCCTAACGTGTTTTGCGACTATGAAACAAAATACTAACCTCAAAGTAAAAGCGCGAAAAAAAAACCACTAACCAGAGGCAATAATACAAACAAACGAAACAAATAATGGAAATCACCGCTCAATGCCATTCCCAAAAGCACACGATTATCTAATTAAAGCTATACTTTTATAATGACGGACCCTACCTTTTTAAACGCACAAATCTGAAAAAAATATGCGAAAAGATGAGGAACCCATCGTTCGGTGTTCAACGAATGATTCCACTCGCTAATGTGAATCAATCGAGACAAAAGATTCCTTAATAATAATTAATTGAGCTTTAATGATCAATTTCATCCCAATGATTGCCTGGAGAAGTGACGATCCTCTCGTTTCGTGAACGTTTTCTCTGAGGGCGCTTTCTCTGAGGACTGAAAATCTCGAACTATCATGTCATCATAATATTATGTACCAGAGAGAGAGAGAGAGAGAGAGAGAGAGAGAGAGAGAGAGAGAGAGAGAGAGAGAGAGATATTGCACCTTGCATACAAAATTACACAAAAGAGACTTGCATGAGAGAGAGAGAGAGAGAGAGACAGAGAGAGAGAGGGAGAGACCACCGGGAAAAATTTCCATGACAATATTCGATGTTGGAAAAAACTACTTGCGAGTCCACGCACCGAGTGTCATTATTCTCGTAATGGTATTCATGAATTCGATCATTCACGCCATCCATATCCAAAATCTTACCTCTCTTTGTCATGAAGGGATATGAAAGCTCTGTTTAAAATCTGACCATCCAGCATCATTTTCTTCTTATTTTACATACTACATAGAAGAAGTAGAAATATTATACACATTAGCAACACAGCGATTTTTTGTTTTCCACCTATGCCGACCCCTTTGCAAGATTACTACTATCCATTATCATAGCCAATATCTAACTACAATTTACACAAAATGTATAAGAATGAACGTAGTGATATATGGTCCGAGACATGAAAATTCTATTTGGAAAAACTACCAATTTTAGCAAAAGGAACCTAAAATCACCAAGTACTATGCTATTGTTACAACAGAAAAGCAGAATTTTGTATTTTCCTATTTCAGTCTGCAACACCGCAGGGCCGATGCTTATCGTATTTGGATATAACCGTCACCGAAACCTTGTTAGTAAATCACAATATGCCCCATTGTTAGTTCAAAGAGAGAGAGACCTCGGAACCTAAATTCCACTGAAATCCAAATTCTTAGTGAGCCAAAAGGAACACAGAACTGGAAGACAAGTGACTTTGCACAGGGGACCACCATCGACGCCAATTCAACCGGTTGCTCCTCCAGAATGCCAGTGAAAAGAGAATTCAAATTCCGCGGAAAACGTCATTAGCCTAAGGATGACGTGCATAACTGATGGGAGAAACTTTGCTTTCACCTGTCAAATTGGAATCTGCAATCGTCATACGATCGATAACGTGAAGAATATAATACCTCAATACCCTGAAAATCTTTTTTTATTACTTCTCAGTGGGAAAAGGGTTTGGGGTTGGGGGGGTTGGGGTGAAGGGAGGAATACAGATCGCTAGAGCCCCAAGGCTCCCGTCGGGTTCGAAGACCTTAAGATTTTTTGCGCAGTCGTATTATCCAAGTTACATTTTTATAAAAGATGAAGTGAAATCTAGACAGAAACCATTATTAGCTACAAATTTGAATTAATTTTGATTCTTAAACGAACTTGACACACACACACACACACACACACACACATATATATATATTATTATATATATATATAGATATATATATATATATATATATATATATATATATATATATATATATAATACACACACGTATGTAATATTCTTGACAGTCATAACACCCTCAACTTGAGTCAAGAAGAATCCGGAAGAAATGTCTGCTATTTGAATTCTTGGTTGTTTTCTCCAACTCTGGACTACATGCCAAAAATAAATGTCTCTCTTTTTGCTTTGTGTTGTTAAATCAAGCGACTGGAGATAACCGGAGTAGGTACCCTAAGCAAGTGTGACTGCGAAGGCATCAAACGGTAGTCCTCCTAAGCATGACTTGCACAATACGGGAAGTAACCAGACAAAATAAAATGATCTCTCTTCATCTCCTCTTTGGGGTTATGATCCTTCTAAGAGAGGCACAATGACACTGAACTGGATGGTCTGCTTGGAGGGAGAGAGAAAAAAATAAAACAAAAAAAGAATGGCTAAATTAGAAAAAAGAAAAAATTATCCAGCTTACAAAGCAGAAGAGAGCGGAACTTTTTATAAAATAGCAAACGAATGAGGGGAGGAGGAACCTGAAAAGTTGTGATGCCAGAAAATGTTGCAATGTCTGCCCCCCCTCCCCCCCCAAACGTATTAAGCTTAAAAGGAAGTTTGGTGCCTCCTATACAAAAGTTACTCGACGACAATGCATAGATACAAAATTATTCACATCTAGTTTAAATTTCCTTAGAAGGTCCTGGATATATTGGAATGAAATTCATGTAGTGGGCACTTGCTAAAATTTGAAAACAATGGAATAAAAAAAACATCGCTCAGACAACTGAGAGAGAGAGAGAGGAGGAGGGAGGAGCGAAGGAATGGGAGGAGGTGAGGGGAGGGAGCGAGAGAGAGAGAGAGAGAGAGAGAGAGATTCCTCATGTCGATGTTATGATGATGCCCAACAGCATCGTAAAATACTCAAGCAAGGGGAACTAGTCGAGGCCTTCATCATTGCAGAGTTACTCTGGGTCCTCTGTTCTCAAGACCGGAAAAAGATTAATGATAGGATTATGTGTTATCCATCAAGTCTGAAACATTCCTCTCCCTCTGTCATCTCCAAGACTTTGCCACCACAATACCAAGAAGTGGAGGATCTACTGACACTGTGTGTGATTTATTGAGACACACATCCAAGCACCTAAACATACACTTACGCATCTATGCCTCATGTGTGCACACTCAAAAGGAGGCAGATCTATATTAACAAAAATTATTGAAAGAATGTTACAATTTCGTGAAATCAGATTAAGGGTTTTTTTCTGTCATCAATGATAAGACAGTTCACTCTATGACGATAGCCATTCATTGTATGTATTTTCAATCATCATTCCTTTCACGAACTGACCAGTCCAACGTTTCTATTCGAATCCAAACATGACAAAAAGAAAAGAAACATCCCACATTCTCACATCTCGATGGTCGCGAAGATTGACCGAGGGGAGTTACCGAAACTAACAATGAAGAGCGCTCACAAAAACACTGGAGCGTCATCGAACCACAAGTGGGCCCTGTGACCTCGAAGTCTCTCTCGCCAAAAGCGAAGGCTTCTAAAGAAGACTGATATCTGACTCCAAAACCGTGACTGGTAAGTTCCCTACACAAATACCAGGTTAGAATGTCGGCTTTCACGTCAGGTCACTGAAATCACGGCTTGAAGATCCTGATACCCTGATGTGCTGCTACGATAAGCGTATTACCTCCAAAATAAAATGAATAGTATAGCCTTCAAAAGAGAAGTCGAAAGTTGAACATTTTCAAGTCCCTTATCAAGAAGCTCACTCCCAGCACAGCAGAAGAAACTGGGTATAGGACCTGGGTGCCTGATGGCTACTGCATTATACCTTAAATGCAATACGGTTTTGATCCTAGGAGCGGAAAGTCTCCCATTGGCATGGCAGCCCTCTCTAAACCTTTCCTTACAGTTACCATACGTGGGGTCATTTATTTAGTCGAGCAGTACAGATTTAACAAACTATGGCACCACTTTTCCTTCATACTTGGTAATTAAGTACATTCTTACTTTACATGTAGAATGACTTGTACTAATACTCTTATTTAAACAAGATATGCCAAGATTATTGGCTCGACATGTGACGACTTCGAGTCCCTTACAAATATTTATGTTTATTTCCTTATAGCCTCATTTCAATAAAAATATGGCATTCGACATTACATCATTGGCTCCGTATGACATCCTTCCCCTCTACCTGTAAAGCGTTCTGTATCTTACATCAATTATAACACCTTTCATCGTCAGAAATAACGCCACTTACGAGAGATTGCATGCATATTTGCAAAAAGAATCTATTACTAATTGTGGTTTACTCTGGGATTAGCTTTTTTCCTATCTGTATTAAATTTGGCACTAATTATGTAAAATTCAAGAGGAAAAACTGGACGAAAAACTGTGGGAAGATAAAATGGAAGGTATAAAACTAAACAATGTTTAGATGTTGTACATACCAGTACTGCAAAACCATTTTTTCACTTGATTTTCATGGATACTATTTATCAAGAAATAACTAAATTCCCGACATAAAAATGTACTTTCACAAAAAATAAAATAAACCGTACCTAAACAAAAACAAAAAACCGATACTAAAGAATGGTACATACAACAGTCTCCCCAAAAGTCAACCGTACTTGAAAAATCCCTCCGACCACCATCATAATCACAAGGTGAAACCGGAACTGATGCGTTTGTTCTAAGAATTATCGAGCCTTAAGCCAATAATTACACTAATCTTATCTCGTCCAGTGTTATCACCCAGTGATATTAATAAAGATTAATTCAAAGATACAAACGGAACTTTTACTCTCACTGATGACGCAGTTTTAAACTTCAGTTAATCTCACGACACGGCACTTTTTTGAAAGATTATATGATATAACGTATACGGCTAATGCAGTGGTTCTTAACCAAGGGTGCTCGCACCCCTAGCCGGTTCCTAAGGGATGCAAGCATGCCTATGAATAATTAAAACAATATATATTTTTACAAAGGCACGTTATTTTTCTCTGAAAAATAATGAAATAAAATAATAATAATAATAATAATAATAATTAATAATAATAATAATAATAATAATAATAATAATAATAATATAGTTATTATTATTATGATTAATTATTATTATTTCCTACAGCAGTGCTCTGAGTTATAGATGAACCTACACCTAATCTCCTAATGAAGTGGCAATGTTGCAACAAACTTTGTGATTGAAGATTTTAAAAATGTCTCTTTGTTATTAATGCACATCATATGATTTTTTTTTTTAAAACAAATCAGTGGGTGCGAGATCTGACTGCTGGTTTGAAAGGGGTGCATACATTGAAAAAGGTTAAGAACCACTGTTCTAGTGTAATATATATTTATATGTAAGATTCAAAGTCAGTCCTGTACCGTCGAAAGGCGTTGCTGACAAGTCATTATGAAAGACCCCATAATGGGCAAAAGGACTGAGAAGTAAATCATTCAATTTTGCTACTTCATTTTTTTTTTTTTCATTTTCAACTGTATTCAGCTATCACATTTCATTCCAATAATGGACAGTTGGTTGAAAGTTCCTTCAGACATTCCGCACCTTGGCTTCCGAAAATGTTACGTTCCAAGTTTCCGCCTTATCTTTCGAGCACATCCTGCTTCACCTACTTTGTGACTCAGCTCTTCTTTTATCCAACTGTCCCCCTTCATATTTACTCTAAAATACCTACAAGAATGCACAGTCTTCATCCTTTCAGCACCCGTATTAATTAATATCCTTTGCTCCTTTCCTGGTTTACATTTATTTACATAACTTCTCCCACATTTTCAATAAACTTCTGAATACTTAAGTTAGTTTCTGCAGTTTCTCTTCAGTATTCCAATCAGTTTCGCAAACTGCAGCCATTCCACACGCCACTCACGACCCATTTTCTTATCCCACAATTTTACAAGGAAGCTTTCTGTCCTTTTACTGATTTCGAGGATTACTACATCCATAAAGATATCCAACATAAACACTACTGTCTCAAGACAGTTTTTACACCAATCTAGTCACTTTCTTACCTACTGCCTTCATTCATGAAAACTTTTTGCCAACACCATTACCGCTGACTCTAACAGTTCTATTAAATTTTTTTCTGAGCCCATGTACACGACTCTAAGTTTTTTCATATTACTAAAAAAACTTCTCGCGTTAATGCTTTTTAATAAAACGTGATCTTCATACTCCCCTCATTGTTTAGACTCACACTGTTCCCTCCCTATCAACCCTTCTGTTATCTGTTTTGCTTTCTCATACCAAACATCTTCCTTGATATATTAAGTAACGTTATGTCTCATCTGTCACCTGTATCTTTATATAAAGGATAATATATATTATCCTTCTTATAAAGATACAGGTGACAGATGAGACATTACGTTACTTAATACAGATGTATATGTATGTATATGCAGGTATTATTATGTGGAGTTTAGATGCAGATTGTTTGTTTTTTTAGATAAACAAGCTTTTAGAGAACAGTTATGTCAGACGTGTGACAACAAACAACAAAAGCTAAATGTGGCATACATGAATTTTAAGATTACTGATCAAGATTCGATGTACTGTGTTTAGGATAATGATGTATTAGCTGTATCTATCTATGTATGAAGTTTTTGAAATGTGAGATGTGGCTATATGGGAAAAGTTATGGTCGAATATAAAATTAATGAATGAACTGTGGAGTGTTCTGATGTTAGCTGTTGATGATAGAAGAAAATTGTGAAAGTAAATGTTAACAAAAGATGGAATGGAAGCTAGACATCATAGGGGTACGACGGAAGGGTGAGCAAAGAAGCAAGTCACAGAAAAGGCCAAGAAAATGTAGCAGAGGTCTGAAACAGGTTTGGAAGTGAAGAGGAAAGAATTTGAAACCGCAAGTTGAAACTGACCAAATTTTCCTTATATACACTAAATCTAAATCGAGGAAAACGGAGAAGCTGTTGAGACGAATTTCTTGCAAAATAAATGGGGAGTATAAAGCGTCGAAAGGTATGGAAATATGCAGATATAACTTGTTAAAAAGATCGATCTGAAAGTTTAAAGTGTTTTTGTCTTAAGGAGAAAATGTAGAACGATACGAAGATGATAGGATATACCATTCGAAGGGCCTGACACCAAGAAAGTACCAGCAGGATGGAGATAAAGAAGTGTTGGAAAGGACGGGTTTTAATGTCTAGGAAACGTTAAATGCCTGCTAGTGTATGGTAGTGTTGGTTGATGCGTTGCTAATTAAGTCTTACATATTAGTATATATGAGGCAGCTGACGTTGCAGAAGTCTCCTGCCCAAGTGGTTCATTTTTGATGCATCTATCTCAGAATGGACGTAGTAAAGACATGTATGTTACATTTCTTTCAATGGCACCACGTTCTTTGAGAGAAACTGCCTGTATTTATAAACGTGCGCACACTTTTGAATAAATATCCCCACGTATAAGTTCAATATTAATTACGACTAAAGGACGACTAACTGGTAGGAAATTTTCACTGAGCTAATCAGGTCCTACAAGTTTATTGGTTCGGACTGTTGCCCGTTAATGAATTCGTATATATTATGCTTGTCAACGAAGCCATTTTTCGAGAGTAATTCAGTTCTTATCCATTTATTTTGAATACATTTAATCTTCACTCTCGTCCTGACATCACTTTACACGCAAAATAAATCACTATTATTTATCTTAGTAAAAAGAAAATGAATTGCTCATCCCTAAGAAGGTGGAAAATCTTCATTCAAAATAAGCAATATAAATAAATACAGTTTCAAGAGAGCAATAAGGCCTCAAGTAATAAGATATCGGCGTTCATTGTCACACAATCCACAGTCTAAAATCCCAATCTTTGTCGGCGACAGAACAACGGGACAAAGGCAGATGTTTTGAGCACATCCTGTTGATACAGCCATACATCCGCAATAGTAAAAAAAATAATAATAATAAGAGGTGGAGGCAAAGGGTAGGGAGAGAGAGAGAGAGAGAGAGAGAGATAATGGAGGGGAGGGGGGGGGGGGGGGGACGCGCGCGTGCAGAACAAAGATGGTGATCTTTGTGGAAGAGGACTTTCACTTGGATGGCCAGAACAAGGAGGGGGCCATTTGCAACAAAGATCCCTTCCGCTGTCCCCTTTCATTAAGAAGCGTGCTGTCGCCGCCAGGTTCCACGTGAAGCGTCGTCCAGAAAAAAATAAAAAGACAAAAAAAAGTTTCCGCCAGTCCCGTTAGGCCATTTTATAGTTTAACGGGTTAAGCCATTTTGTCGTCTCGACTCTATTGAACGCTTTGAAATACTGGTAGCTTTCATAAGCAAAGTAGCTCAAATCACACACACACACACACACACACACACACACACACACACATATATATATATATGCATATATACACATGCAGACTTATAAATGTACATATATATTACAAACACATACATACATATGTATATATATATATATATCTATATCTAATATATATAGATAGGATATATATATATATATATATATATATATATATATTACATGTACACACACACACACACACACATATATATATATATATATATATATATATATATATATGTATAATATATATATATATATATATATATATATATATATATATATATATATATATATATATATATATATATATATATATATTTTTTTTTTTTTTCGAAATCCTATGCCAAAAACCACATGGTAAGAATTATGTAAATCTCTACCTCAGATCATTCAACTTTCAAAGAGATAAACAAAAACTTATTATAAATAAAGACGATTAAACGGGGAACCCTTTAACTTTGTTAGACTCTGACCGTTCTTCCTTACAACGGCGCTTGCTTGAGTAAAAACTGTTCCCACAGACTTCGCGATCTTCGTACCTGGTACGAAACATACAAAAGGGACGGTTTCCTAATATTATCCCCGTTCAATTTTTGTCCACACAATTTCTTAAGAGCATTTTTTCCCTAAAACACAATGACAAAAAAGATGAGTCTAACCTTTTAATCATTGTTACGGAGAAAACCAATCATACCCACGGACGCACAACCATAAACAACAACGTACACACATATATATGCATATAAATTATATATAAACATATATATACTATATATATATAAAATTCTGTGAGTGAATTTATTTCCATCTATTTTGATATATAATAATCATTACCGAAACCTGAGCTAACGTGGAGCGCAAAAGATTTACTAAAAATTATTTATCCAGTACGTTATTACAAATCAACTGTACACTGAAATTGGCTTTCAGTTCAATGGTTTTACATTTTGGCATAACTGCTCAAAGCACATTTATTATACTATTTATCTGACTCCTCTTTTATGGGCGCAAAGTTTCTGGAGATGGCAAGCATTTAGTTTGTTAGCAAAATTATACAATAATATTTCGGTAGTTCTTGAAATTTTGGGACTAAAGTAACGACAGAGAACGTGTCAAATACCAAATTAACACTGTTAAAGTGTACTGAATTTTATTTATGGATCAAAGAATTTACGAGGCCTTACAATCTCAATTCTAAATAAAACTTCGACTTATTTATTTATTTTGTTATTTTTTCTATTTTTGTCAAGCCGAACGGGCTGGTAGACGAGAGAATGAAGGGAACTGAATAGAAATAACCCGTATAAAGGCTATCTCTTGACCTATAAGCGGTTTTATCCACAGACAAGAAACGTCGCCAAGGACACTCACAAACTCTCTACCTCTCTTCAGCTCACTCTGACGATTCTTGAATATTAATGCCCATTGGTTTGAATTCTTCTGCCACCCTATCAACAAGGATACCCTGCCACTTAATTTTTTGTGTCATGCACTTTCATTATTCAGCTTATTGTCCCCTACTCATATTCGCAATCACACACCATATGTTTATCAAAGCCAGGAACACTCACAACCCCCCAAAATAATTTTCAGACTAAAGGGTCCAAACATATATGGCCCGGCCACTAGGCAGCTTTACAACAAAAGAAGGAATTGGTAAAAAAGTAAATATCTTCCTTTGTTTTCCACGAGATACACATTGTTTCTTATTTCTATTCAGTATATATACATCTCTCTCTCTCTCTCTCTCTCTCTCTCTCTCTCTCTCTCTCTCTCTCTCTCTCTCATATATATATATATATATATATATATATATATATATATATATATATATATATATCTATATATATGCCTGCATGATCATTACGTATAAACTCTGGGACATCATTCCACAGCATGTTGAGAATAACTGAGCTAAATACCTCATTTCAATTGTTTTATAATCAAGGTGGTAACCTTTCATCATAGCAGCATAAACTTTCTCGAATTAACAGACAAATATAAGAACCAATTATAGGAAGCAATATTCTAAAATGGGTGAAAATAAAAGAAAAGCTCTCGCATTTTCTATGACTGAAGAATTGTTATCAATGAATGAAAATCAATACGAGCTAAAAAGATACACTTTGTATTTCTTTGATTGTCGTCCTTCCGACTATATTCAACTACCCCTCATGAGAGAGGAGTCTCTGATTTCCCTATTTCCAATTGGGACAAGAGCAGTAACCGTTATTTAAAATGGATTACCATAGTACCTGGTTCTGGAATCTATGAGCAAAGAAGTAAAATTTAACTATAAGAGAAAGAAAAAATGTGCTTCGTAGAGGAATAATAAAGAGTTCCACAAGAAAATAAACCAACGAAAATAAAATGAGGTCTTACGATACGAAATTCAACCGACAGAAAAAAAATAATGTAATATAGATGAATTAAAACCAAATTTGTAATAGCCGAGTCTTCAAACTGGTAAATGATGCAATTAAACCTCCTCTGAATTGTTCAAAGTCTAACGGTAACACATTGCATCAGAGACCAAATATACACAACTGTAAACAAATTCATTTCCCTTGTTTATTTTTTAAGAACCCCTACTGGTTCCAATAACAATTGTATCTCTATTTATTTTTGAGAGTATAAAGGCATGATTCAATGAGACAAGGAAGACTGAAAAGTTCCAAGGGTAACACCAACAAACAAGCTATATTAATACAATTGATACTGCCACTTGAGTAACCGTTACAAATATACACACACAGGCAAGGTTTGCATTTAAGTGTGTATGTATGTATGTATGATGGTATTATATATATATATATATATATATAATATATTATATATATATATATTATCTATATATATATATATATATATATATATAATATAATATATATATATATATATATATATTTATATACATATAACTGTATGCATAATATGCATGTGTAAATATATATATATATATATATATATATATATATATATATATATATATATATATATATATATATATACATATAACTGTTACTACTACTGACTACTACAACTACGACTTCTCAAACTTGGCAACCTTCCGTTCCCGTTATCTTTTGTGGCTAGCATTGACAAATGGAACTGCCCATCCAATTCGATGAGGCTGGGAGGTGAGAAAAGGTCGACATATGCAAATTTTATGACTAAAAAATTCCATGTACCCAAAGGACAGGCTTTTGGGGCAAGGGATTTCTAAGATGTAAATGGATGACAACTAAGGCAAAGTAGCAGACGTCAGCAACCTGGAGAAAAACGACCTACAACGACTAGAGGCAACTGGATCCTAAGCACATCCCCGTCTAAGGGATGAAAGGTGTATGTATGGAGGTGTGTGTGTGTGTGTGTATGTGTATCGCTATTTTAACCCTGGATGCAACACGAGTTTCTAAAGGACTGCCCATCCCCTAAGTTCGAACCTCTTGCTAGATAAATACGAATGCTACAGATCCCTTTATTATATATATACATACATACACACACACACACATATATATTAAACCTACATACATACACCTTTCATCCCTTAGACGCGGATGCTCGGGGAGGTGCTACACTTCGGCTTTCTGATGACGGTTGCCTAGACATGGCACTGCTACGTAAATGAAGCCCACCAGAGTGGATTAATAACCAGGTACATAATGAATTGCTTACGTCAACATTCACTATGAAATTTACCGGGACAAGTATTATAACACCTAAAAAAAATAACTGACAACCCCGGAAAATTTCTGAAGCTTTAATTAAAAAAAAAAAAAAAAAAAAAAAAAAAAAAAAAAAAAAAAAAAAAAAAAGACTGTCCTTCCTTAGTAACTCAAGACTGGCTTGCTAACGAAGGAGGGATGCAGGACAAGGATAAAAGGCCTTTGGGGCCTTCTGAAAAACAGGTTCCTCGGGAGGCTGCCTGTACGGTAGTGTGTGTGCTCAGGAGCCGCTAATGGTGTGGATTGTGTGTGTTTGTGGGGCGAGTCCCCCCCCCCCCCCCCCCCCCCCCGCCCCCCCCCTCCCCCCCCCCCCCCCCCCCCCCCCCCCCCCCCCCCCCCCCCCCCCCCCTGTCAGACATTAAAATGAACTCGAACAGTGAATTTAATTTATCCGCCCAACTTTCCGTGTATCGATTCTTTGCGACAATATACGAATGTCAGTGTACATATACAAACTGCAATTGTGTACATGGACACACGCTCTACCATACCATACGTTCTCGTGGTCCTTAAATTTGCATTTCCAACAGCTGCTTCGCAAGTTTTCCTTTATCCACAACACTTTCCAACTGAAATACTTTTGATAAGACCGAATCACTAGGATGACGAACCCGCAATAGAATGCTAAAGCCATTCTTTTACCGTGGCAGGTTTTGAGGAAGGGATAATAAGCTAAAGCCCTGAATATTTTGATTCAATTCTTAAATTCTGAAATCCAAGCGTCATAAAGCTGTATCCACTAAGAATATGAATAGGTTAAAAATCACAATATACTTTTAAAAGCCACAAACTTTTGAATTAGAATAAACTTTTGCAAGTTAACAGAGTCTTAAGAATTACAATGAAAACATTAAATGTTAGAGCTGTTAAAATACAAAATAAACTTATGAAAAGTAAAGCCATCAAAAATCTAAAAACAAATGAAAGGTCAAAGTTTCAGGTTTTCGAACAAGCTGACTTGAGAGGCGAGAGAAAACCGAAACCTCTAAGAAGCAGAGCCTATTAAGAATGAAATCTATAAATGATTGGTGAGGTTGCATCAGTGAAATAGTGACTTAACATTGCAAAGACTAAAGGTGTTAGTATAAGGAAAAGTAGAAACCTCCTCCACGGGGAAGGTCATAAGAACTTGATATTAGCAGATGTTTTCCAAAATGCTGTTGTCAAGTTTTTCATATCAAACGCATCAAAGGCTGGAGCTGTATAAGACTAATGCAAGATATGGTGAATCAATGAATTGTTCATGAAATCTAACTCAATGAAAATAAATTATCTTTGAAAGGTCGAATCCTAAAATAATGAAAAAGTAAGTGCGGAAGATTACGGGCAGATTTTGACTAGGTTTGATTAATTCAAAACTGTGAGACCCAGATTCAGAAAAGATTAGTGTTCCACAAGGCTGAAAACATTCGCCATGAAGGGTTTCAAGTCTCAGGCTCTCAGGAAGAATACTAATGATTATTCTGATATTTTCATCTGACGAACCTTGAAGTCTAAAACCAACGTCCACAACTCAACTGAAAATGCTGACAGGGCGCCAAGACAATTCTAAATTATAAAGGGTAACATTGAAATTTTTCAAAGCAAACGACCCAGTGAATAACGTCAAAACGTAGTCGAATCTACATAAGAACAGTAATTTAAAATGTCTTTTTAAAAATTTCTGGATTTTTCAGAAGATCGTAATAATGGGGAAAACGTCACGAAGGAAAGTAAATGAAAACTCTCCCATCCGACCCACATGCATGCATTAATTATTTGCAATATTCTTTTATGTAATCTTCTTTCCCACAACAGGCAAGAGACATCGTAAAGCGAGAGGGCTTGGCAAGACAAGGACAACATGAATTTTACCCTCCTGGCCTCATAAAAAAAAAGACGTGAAGGAAAGGCGAGGAACCACAAACTGTGTGAAAGATGCATCAAAATATTCTCGACGAATCATGGAAGCTATAAAACTGCATTAGATCTGATAAATTCCTTAAAGACGAATTTCTGCTTTCTCTCTCTCTCTCTCTCTCTCTCTCTCTCTCTCTCTCTCTCTCTCTCTCTCATGGGTTCTGGACTAGACTAGAAGTTGAAAAACAAGTAACAACACGTGCATGTCTCACTCTTAGGATGTATTTTAGCTTTTTTATGCATACTCTAATATATCTATATATAATATATATATATATATATTATATTATATATATATATATATCTATATATATATTTATATATTTAGCGCCGAAGGTATTTTTTTTAACTGTTCAGCGTATACAAACTTTCACATACTAACTTTGAAAATCTCGCCTTTAATTTGTCTCCAGAAGAAAAACATAGAACCAAAAGCACACAAAAAAAAAAAAAAAAAAAAATACTTGATACACATCAAGAGATGAAATTACCAAGCAAGAGCCCTCCATCACTCATGGTGCAATACTCGAGATGCAAAAGACTTATCACAAACTGCGGAGCGTTGAAGAAAACGTCCGAGTGAGCCCACGACCCCTGCATATGCAATCTCCACCTCTAATATTTGACGTTCATGTTTACAAAACTGGATCTTATGGAGACCTACTGAGTAACGGGTCCAATTGGTTTCACCGCAGTAAAAACAACACGTTTAAACAAGGCTATAATTCATGAGATTAAGAGATTCAGTTTTTATTCCTTAACAAACACCCCCCTCCCCCACAATCTCTCTCTCTCTCTCCACATACACAAACCTCACATCTGCCAACTGAACAGCAAGCAAGAAAAATATCTGCAAACTTCGACGGAATGAGGCGTGGGAGGGATGAAGTGGTTAGGAAGAAGGAATAGTATGCAAGCGCAGGAGCCGTGGGAGAGGGGAGAACAGAATGGCATATATATACATGCCAGTGCTGGTGGTCTAAAGCAAATTTATCACATGCTGATATAATGACGCTATGCACAGAATGAGCTTTGAGAGTCTTGGCGAGATGACTCTGCCTACTCAAGATAGCCACACTGAACAAGGTATCAATCAAAGAACTCGAATGATTTCTAAGGCTTCGTTATCTTCCGTTATAAGGATTCCTTTGTAACGGGAGTGGAAATGATGGTTCTGCTAACGACACCAAAATCAGAAATTATTTTACTTATATTTATTGCTAGAGCTAAAGTGATCATGAAAATATTTTGCTATTTTCCACACATTCTCTTTGTAATCCCTCAATAAATACTGCAATATTACCACGACACCATGATTTTACTTAGAATATAGATTACCTTCGCTCTCTTAATTTCGCACGTAATTTCATATTAAATATCAAATACCAAAAACATCTACGCTTCACCAATGATAAACCCAGTAACTACGCATGCTACACAGACTGCAACCAATAAAAAATATTCCAAGGGCCGATTCCTTGAGGTAATAAAACGACTTGAGATCGTTTCGTCAAAAGTCCTTAATGTCTCTGTTGACCTAGAGAGTGGATCGGGTACCTGGATAGTGGGCAGCAATTTCAGACAGGAAAGGTAACTCCATCAGGAGCTGAAATAGAAAAATTAATAGACAATCCCTAACCCCCTAAAACAAACATACTAATTATGTATATACATACATTCGTACATACATACGTAAACAACACATACAAATTATAATATGTAAATATATGTATACATATGACACATATACACAGTTTATAATATACATATAATATATATGATATATATATATATATAATTATAAATATATAAAATATATGTATAACATATGACACATACACACATATATATTATTATATATTATATATATAATATATAATATAATATATAATATATAATATAATTTATATTATAATATATATATATATATATATATATATAATATAATTAATATATATAATTAATTACAAAAGAATACACCAAGCTGTGCATATGTAAATTAAGCAACTTTAAGACAAAATCCCGACCTTGAGCAATGGTTTAGATTATACATGAATGTGCCAAAATCATAAATCGACAGGTATCAGAAATCTAAAAAGAGCCAAGCACTTATAATCCTTTCGTGGAAAACAATAATCCCTTCAACGTATTTAAAGAACAAAAATTCGTGAAGCAAGAGATAGAACGTCAAATAAAATTATGATCAGAATATTATAATTCCCCTTTCATACACATATATGATGAAACCTTAAAATGATGAACTAAATAACATCAAAGGAATTACGTCACCTTAAAGGCAATATGCAACTTCTTTTTATTTATCAAGATAATTCAACAAAATGAATTTAATGTCCAAACTCAGAATTCTGCAGAACAAAATGTACGAATATCTTGTAGAACACTGCAATGATAAATACACACGAAATACAACTGACAGTTATTCATATAGTTTTTTTTCTCTAATAAAAGAGCAGACCCAAACTATATAACAGTATAATAAACAATATATATATAGATTATATTATATATATATATATATATATATATAAGTATATATATATATATATTTCATATAAACGTTAATTGTGGAACTAAAAACAACACCAGATTTGATATGCACGACAATCATGTAAAACTATAGTAACGGCAGAGAATTTACAATAACATGTAGTCACACCATAACCCACGTAGATGCTAATCCACCTGCAAACCTTACAAACTATTTCAAAATATTAACGTTAGGATAAAGTAATATCATCGTAGATATAATCTTACAAAAGCCAAGATTAACGATAGAAAAAAAAGACGAAAGAGAATGGCTGAATAAGAAAGTTTGCTTCAGGACGCAACATATCATCGTGATTTTATTCAACAAAGATATTACATATAACGCCATTCCATGGAATGATTCACCATTTAAAGAAACATTACAGAAAAAATACTGAAAAAAAGAAAAGTACAAATGTAAATCTACTCAAATTACACGCACCAGCATCAATAATACACATACACACACACACATATATATATATATATATATATATATATATATATATATATATATATATATATATATATATATATATATATATATATACGTACAAATCATAGACAGACAGCCAGACGGATAGATGGATAAAGATTTAGAATGAGAAAAAAAATGACTTGCGGCCAAAATCTTATCTATTTGTAAATACCGAAATTTATTAGATATTCAAAATATGACGACCAAAGAATTGGTATTAAAATAAATCATTCCGGAGTTTACAAGTATTCCAAAATTTTTCATTTTTTTTTCTGACACAAGATTGATAAAACTTCATTCTCATCTGTCACTCAGTTTTTCCCTACTAAAAAAAAAAAAGAAGAAAAAAAAAAAGAGAAAGGGGAGGGGGGCGCACGCAATATTCAAAGTACGTTGCTAACAAACCGAGAAAATATGAAAGAAGAAAATAAGTATCCAACCTTCAGTACATAGGAGAATATTTTAGAAGAGAATTAAAATTCAAAATGCACTGTACCTCATATGAATGATTTAAGATTGGATGCAAGTAAGGAGAAGAAGAGACAGAGACAGATTAAAGATCCTCTTTGTTCAGATCTACAATCCCTAATTATGGGTGACATAACAACTGAATAAAAAAAAAACCGCAGATGCAAAAGAAAGCTAAAATCAACTACAACCAAAGTACAAGTCTAGTTTAATAACAGTAATAATAATAATAAATATATATATATGCATATATATATATATATATATATATATATATATATATATATATATATATATATATATATATATATATTAAAAAAATACAAAAGAGAATAAGGAATTATTCTCCATAAATATACGAAAGAATAAAATTAAGAGCTAAAAATATCCTAAATGTAAAACTCACTGTGATAACAGGAACTCACGAAACGTGACCATTGTTTTTAGTAACAAGACTAAATCCAAAAAAAGACAATGACCATAGCAAGAAACAGATTATGAAATAAATATTTTTCTATCAAAATCTCACTGACGATCAATGGACTCCGGAGCGTGCAATGGAGTGAGTAGTCAACAAGATCCCGCCGACGCGACGTGAGAATAAATGCGCAATGCCTAGACTGAATACATTGCTTATGTGTTCGGGGCGAGTCATCCATACTTTCTTTGGTTTTATCCCTTTCCTAAAAGCAGCCGCGGTGCAGTGATAAATAAGTCTTTTATTCTTTGCTTTCTTGAATAATCACAATAATAAGAGTGACGAATGTCTGTTATCCTTCGCTTTGTGGAATAATCACAATGCTAACAATGGCTAAAAAGCTACACACACATTGGTGTTCGATGTAATATTCAAGAATGCACATTAAAAAGAATCCACGTCAAACTATCCCTTAGAAAATGAATCGACTCATTCCCTCGGGGTTACCTCTCAACCTGTCCTTTCCCCCATCCTTTTTCTTCTTCGGAGTCAAGTTCCAAAACGGCAAGAATTTCGACGTCCCGTTGGCTTCTCCATAAAAACTGTTACGTAACCGATATCAAAATAAAACCCCCTAGACACCAGGCCCAGTTACTACCATCCAAAATAACGTTTGAAAATGACTCCTATGGCTGCTAACACTGGAGGGAGGCACTTTACCTTCGATTCTGAACAACCCCTCAACGATATTCACGTTCGCGTCCTCTCCACCAGCGGTTCACCTTCTGCTCGCCTCCCTCGCTCTGCAGTACGAAAAATGACTGTGTGGTTCGTAAATTCAAAGCGCTTTTCTACGCAGTTCCCATTTTTACCGGCAAAATCGTCCCATGATAAAATAGCATCGAAACAAAACAAAACACACACGTTTCCAGCGCATAAACCGTCCATTATTTCATCTGTTTATGCTTTACCTGATGGTATTTCCAATGAATATTGCGAATTCATCTGAAATCTGAAATGCTGCAAATAACATTTCTAAGTAACTTAAATCTTTAAGGTATAATTCCCTTAATATCCTTTCGTAAACATTTGCATTGTACATGATAGCTCAAATTATGAGAAAGCAATATTTTATACACACATATATGTGTATATATACATATGGGCATGTACTATGTATGTATATATATATATATATATATATATATATATATATATAATATATATATATATATATATATATATATGCATACAAATGAGGAAACATCCCTTTATTACATTCACTTAAAAAAATATTATAGGTAAGTACATAGACTGATAATATGTGAAGAGTATGAATGCTCTACTTATCCAGTATCTTTCAATTAATTCAACTCTTGGTATTACGGTAGCAGCAACGGTTATATATACCAGGATATTTATTTGAGAGGGAACATACCCAAAACCAAGGTCCAATCAAGAAAATTACTTGCTAAAGCTTGGCTATCTTTAATGATTAGTGGTCTATGAAATCCAACAACAGGACAGTTAGTCCATTGTTCTTTTATATCATTTATAAAGAAGACTTTCATGCTAATCATTTAACTAATATAAATATAAAATTTTCGAGCATAAACAATAATATCAAATAATCCATTTGTTTGCTAGCGGAATATATGATTATCTCATATAGAAAAATTTTGGAATCAGTGCTTTTTGAAATCTTACAGCATTAAATTATGATGTAATTAGATTAAGGAGACAAATGCGACGTATAAATGATAAACGAAAACGAACAGGCACTATAGTGGATATGGAAACTTTGAGTTCATAACGCTTCAAGAAATATCAAATATTATAAAACAAAACAGCATAATAATTATGCACCGAAGAGATTAAAGGACCATAACTAGTCTTAAAAATAGAAAAAAGGTCTGGCCCTTCCACCACACTCTTCTCTCTTTGCATTCCTTTCCTTTTTAAACTCTTCCCCACCTCTCATTCTCTTCAATTTCACACGAGATAATTTATATTTGTTAACAAAGGTTATGAACACTAATAATACTTCAAAATGAAAGATTGCAGGTTTTGCATGAAATAAAAATAATGAAAGAACAAAATAAGGATTACTAAACAATCTAGTTCAAGGTCGGAGTCATTACTTTACTAATTACTCCTTAAGATTTAATTACATAACCTCAGAAAGTCTTTGCCAATCTACAAAATACTATTTTTATTCGAACTTGGATCTCATCCAATTCTCTAAAATCTCACAAAATAGCGAGGATCAAACTTGCTTGGAAATCCATAAATCAGCATGACGCTTACACACACACACACATCCACACACCCACACACACACACACACAGAGGAATATAAAGAAACAAATTGAATGATGATACAGGCCATAATCGCCCCGACGTCTCGGGCTGGCTTTGAGGGTCTAAGACTGGTCTTCTGACCTACACAGGGAGTACTTATGACCACTCCTTCACGAACTGGATGAGTGCCATCTCTTCCACGCCACTTGAGTAATTGGATTCATGGTCATTAGCAAAAAAAAAAAAATAAAAAAAAAAAAAAAAAAAAATAAATAAATAAATAAATGTACAAAAAAGACACACACACACAAGGTAAAATGGCATGATGAACGGAAGACACTTTCCAAGGAAAAATGTATTTCGCAGTACAATATCACTGAAGCGAGTGTACAGTATATATATATCAATTCAATGAGAGAAATTTTATTATAATATTATGTCGTTGAAAAGATGCAAAACAACAGGAGATATCAGGTGAAAATACGAAATACAACAGGACTAAATAAAAAAACACTAATGCAGTTATCAATAACTGGCAACATATGCTTAAAATGACCAATGGATCTTGTCCATAAAACCAGATTCAACACAGCGGACTCTTAAATGTTCAAAAAGTCCCATGGGCGTTTTGAATCTGAGGCGCCGAGGGTAAGCTGAGAAAAATAACCCTCGGGTGAAGCCTGCTTCAATTTGACAACAAATACATAAGAAAGAATGTTTGCGAAGAAAGAGGTGTGGGTTCTAACCTTGCATGACGCAATAAATTAAAGCGGTTCTCTCAAGTTCCCCATAAGAGGCAATTTCCTTTAGGTTCTGAAAATGATTCCCTCACAAAAATAAATTTATGCAGCTGCTCTATTTTTAGTAAAACCACCAATAACTTTTACGCTGATATGCACAGAAAATATGGAGATTACTTTTGTTCCATTATTTCCTAAGCAAAACGGTGGGTATTTAACGACTACTTGAATATTCAAGAGGCCTTCACAGGTTGAAATATTTTTAAGATAAAGACATTAATCTGTCTTTATGAGCAACTCAGTTATCATTACTAAGCTGACAAAAAAACCCTCAACAGAAACTGGTTTCAAATTAAGCAAAAGTTATCATGATTATTATTACCAGTATTAAAATACCAAAGAAACCTAAGAAAAATTTATGAGAATAACACAGCGAGGGAGAAGTAATTTGGGAGAAATTCCCACCACAACAAACCGCCAGGCGCCAAACTATCATAAGGAGTCTAAACAAAGCTACCAAAATGACTGAGAATATTAGGAAATATGATTTATTTCGAATAAAGGAGGCAGCCTTTAATCAGTACTCACGATTACCATCAAATTCATGCGCAGTATTATCATATTCGAGTCTAAAATATGACACAGCTCAGATCACTGACAATAAGCTGACAAAGGAAGAAGTAAAAATGAAATGGTCTACGGATTAATTTAATTTGAGACAAGAATATTACAAAACCCCGTATATGTTTAACATTTTAACAGATGAAATAATCAATCAAAAGTTTAACTATATATACATATATATATATATATATATATATATATATATATATATATATATATATAAAGTGAAATCACGAGTAACTACTCCAGTGTTTCACTTTCCTTCGTGGCTTATACCTTTATTTCCTTTATTGACGCATTTGTCACGTTCCAAAATTTCGTGATTCAGTTATACATACACAAACACAAACACACACATATGTATAATATTATATATATATATATATATATATATATATATATATATATATATATATATATATATACTATATGTTATCCCTTCCTTATTCACTAAACTACACAAACTTTTGCCCCTCTTTTCATCTGACAGATATATATCTAAATATTTAAACATGGGCAAATAGACACAATGTAAAGAAACGATTTTAAGTAAAATTCTATCCCCCTGTTCCTTTAATTCCTACGGGTTTCATATAACCTTTGAAGCTGCGATGCTAGTATATCTTTTAAAATCAGTCAAGCGAGGAGACCAATCTCTCATCTTATCGTCTTAAAAAATCGTAAAACTGCAATTTCAATTTATTGGTTTTGGGCTAAACTATTCTCAAGACTAGTCAGTACATATCTTGAAAGATCTAAAATAATAAAAAATTTTTTTTGTAAAGGTATAAAATATTTGATCTTCTAAGATAATATCCCACATAAGCCTATGGCAAGTGAATGGAAATAGTTTTTTTTTCTTTATCAAATATCAGTGACACATGTATATATTACCTTATTACTACAATTTGGAAAACTTTTAAATAATTTTCATATTCACACTTTTATAGGAAAACTTTCAAGAGAAAAATAAAAAAACATATAGCTAAATGGTCCTACTTATTTTTTTTAAATAAAGTATTCCTACTTTTTTTCTAAATAAAGAATTTCATGCAAAACTGATTGCTGCCCATCTTCATACATTGGACAACGTTTCAGAATTCCTTAGAATAATTATTTGTTCTGCTCCAAAAGCTAAATTGCTATCACCTTAAAAAATGAAAAAAAAAAATCTATCATTCCAAGAGCCATCTTTTCCCACAGTGATTGTGTTTAAACTTAGGAAAGAATTAATGACATACACTATATCCTTACATGGAAACCTGCTTGCAAATATAACTATAAAATCTGGATACTTCAACGATCTCGTTATCATTCTTAATACATGAGTAGCGAATCTTACCAACTATTTGTAGTACTCCGAAAGCTCATGAACGGTTTCCAAAAGTACTTGATTGATAGCTGGCGATCTAACTTCCGAAAAGCAAGCCTGTAAGGTTCCAATCTCACAAAACCCTTATGAAATTTTCCGACAAGTTCTTCGGCTTCTAGATACAAAGCGTCTTAGGAACAGTCTCGTACAATTCGTGTCATTTCATAAGGGCTGCGCCACTCTGCCTATTAGTGAGTTCATTTTCTTTTCGCTCTACTTTCCTCTTCCTTCGACGGCTTTCACCAGCACTTTCGTATATTACTCCAACCTACTACACTGACTTTATTATTCAAACGTGAAGCAGCGTTACCTGCTCTTCATATATATTTTGAAACTTTGACTTGGACTTAAATTTTAATTTTTAAAAGGGGAAAATGACACTCCCTATAAACTAAAAACTGGGAGAGTTTAATTTCTGTAGTATGTATCTCAGTGACATATAACATCTTTGAACTTTGCAGAAAATTAAAAGTGGCAACAGGTCCCCTTTGCTATACCCGTTACATTTCTTAACCAGTCCAACTCTCATGTAGGAAAAACGACGATACAGCTTTGTTTCAAGAATATCAATCACACAGTCGCTATGACCTCAGATGACCTTCGTCCCCAATACTAAGAACACCTTTTTAACTAAGTCTTGCAGCCTTAACAGAAGAAGCTGCTTGCGACCAGTGATGCCGTTTTTTCTTCACAACATTGGCTTTCAGCAGTGTTACCATAGGCAGTTCATCTGATTTTTTTTTACTTTATTTATGATTTAATGATTAGAATGCGTATTTTCCGATGTAGAATTATTTTCCGTGATGTTAGAAAACTGCACGTCACTAGCTTAATATAAAGTATTTTTGACGAAGAAAAATAAAGGATTTCAATAAAATTCATTTGTATAAATAAGCAGGATATGTTTTATATCTTTATTTTCATAATAAAACATAAAAAGGCAAAGTGAAGAATTTTTTTCTTCAGTGCCGTGGCCTGTGGTTGGAAAAGCCATGGAGGGTTGCCAGATATCACCAGAAAGCCAAACTAATGGAC
>NC_087217.1:5619691-5639691 GCF_015104395.2 Macrobrachium nipponense
CTGTTACAGACTTTTCCATTATCATAAAAAATAGAAATTTACATATCAATGGACACTTCAACAGAATTATACTCGTGAATATAAAAGCAGAATGAATTTTAATACCATAAGCTAAAAAGATTGTCGTAATGATTACTTTTGCTGAACTGTAAGGATTCTTCTATAGTGTGTTTCACTAGTTAGTACAAAGTTCCTATACTCTGATATTGTTAACCTTATTTTTCTCCATACTGTATCTATTCATGAGCTGTTGAAATTTTTGGTCGATATTTCGTAATTTTACTTGGATCACTCGAACGTCTAATTAAACACGCTAAGCCCCACTCTCCTTTCCTTGTTTTCTGACGTTACGGATTCGATATATATATATATATATATATATATATATATATATATATATATATATAGTATATATATATATATATATATATATGTGTGTATACATACACAACACTCGTGTATATATATAAAATATACATATATTATGTATATGCAGGACTTTCACGTAATACAAGGTACGAAAGTACTGTACTTAAGTTTTTCTCATTCGCTCCTCTGTGGTGATCCTGCAATATTGATATTTCTCCAGTTTTTCTAGCTTGACACCCTCCAAGGCCACCCTTTCTGAGGGAAAAGTGTATAACTTTTAAATAAAGAAATATATGAACTGAAATTTTTTCCCTCAGAAAGCGTGGCTCGGGATGGTATAAATATTCCTAACTGTGACTCGCCACAGCTGACTAACCATCTGGGTTTAAGAGACACGATAGGCTTTTCAGGGAAAAAAATCAGTCACGTTTATTCTGCTCGTCGCGTTCATCAGAAACCTGTTTTCAGTAGATACAATGAAGTCCTAATTACTCGCTTTCCTAAATCATATTGGACATACAAACCAATGTCATCTTTGAATTCTGATTTGAGGAAAAAAAACACAAAAAAAACAGAACGCCCTCCTTTCAGTGCAGAATTCGAACCTATGGCAAGTCCTTCTTAGGGAGAGGTTGCAAATACTCAGCACGATTTCAAGGTTGCAGGGTTATGTAAAGTATATCTACAAAATGTTATTAAACCATTTTTTTTATCTTCTCCGAAGTTGTTTGTAATTTCGTAATCATAATCACAATCACATTTCATCATAATTATGTTTTGGTGCACTTGTTATTACAAGATCAGTAAATAATGTTGAAAGTTAAGATTAAAGAAAGAAAACTTTTTTTTTTTTATTTTGTTGTTGTCACCATGGTGTTAAGTTTAGTACAGTGTGGGTTCGAATCCCGAGAAGGATGGAAGAACGTGTTTTTGTTTGTATGGTGTTTTTACGTTGCATGAAACCAGTGGTTATTCAGCAACGGGACCAATGGCTTTACGAGACTTGAGAACCACGTCGATAGTGAACTTCTACCACCAGAAATACACATCTCTAACCCTTCAGTTTAATGCCCGAGAATCGAACTCGCGGCCACCGAGGTGGCAGGCCAAGACCATACCGATCAAGCCACTAAGGCGCTTGGAAGGAAGAACTTCTTCACTTACTTCCCATACAGATCAAAGGCTTGCAGTGGTAAAAGCGTTTCCTAAATCTAAGAAATCGAGATGACTAGAGGCCACTGTTGTTATAAAAAAAAAATAAAAACGCGCACACGTGGGAACGGGTATAAGGCTTGCGACCGCATCCCAAAAAATTTACTAATTAAGTCACGAAGTCCATCGACGAGAATAAGATTTATATGCGACGAAAATGTTTGTAAAATTATATATCTTTACATCTCTTGTTGAAAGGTAAAGATGTATAATTTTATATATATATATATATATATATATAATATATATATATATATATATATATATATATATATATATATAAAGGGGGGTGACATTCAGCGCACATAATTAAAAATAAAAACACACGAAATATATGAAAACTTGAAATGGAAGGTCAGTTAAACTCAAATTGTCAATCACTCTTAAATACACTTAGGTACACACTTTAAAAACTAATAAGAGAAAACTCTAAATGAACTTGATAAAAAGATGAACTTCGTAAAAAAAAAAAAAAGAATTTCAAATGATCTTAGAAGGAAGAGCAGAAGGTGCGCCTCTCTCGGTTTGTTTGTTTGTATGGTGTTTTTAGTTGCATGGAACCAGTGGCTATTCAGCAACGGGACCAACGGCTTTACGTGACTTCCGATCCACGTCGAGAGTGAACTTCTATCACCAGAAATACACATCTCTCACTCCTCAACGGAATGGCCGAGAATCGAACCCGCGACCACCGAGGTGGAACGCTAATACCATACCAACTACGCCGCTGAGGCGCTCTCTGGGTGAAAGAGGAAAACATACTAGTAGATTACAGCATAAAAACGGAACAAAATTAAACGAACACTCGAATCACGCTATGAACAGGGGAACAGCCGATGATCGGCAATATATCGTAGGTTCCATTCTTTCGATATTCAGACATTTCAAGAGAAGCAGTTCTCCAGGTCCGTTGGCTTGGCCAATTATTTTGAAGTTTTTTGTTTAATTCTGTCCGCTTTTCTCTTCGTTTTTATGCTGTATTTATTTTTAGTGAGTTTTCTTCTTTCACTCAGAGAGGTTGCGCCTTCTGCTCTCCCTTCTAAGTTCATTTCAAATTCTTTTTTTATGAAGTTCAGCTTTTTATTAAGTTCAATTAGAATTTCTTTTACTGGCTTTTTTTAAATGTGTACACGTATTCAAGTGTGATTGATGATTTGAGTTTACCTGATTTTCCATTTTAACTTTCTTTTTTTTATATTTCGTGTTTATTTTTAATTATCTACAATGAATGGCGCCCCGTCCCCGCCCGCCCCCCTACTTTTATTTTTTACATTGTCTCCAAGGATGTCCTGATGATGTGACCACATGTCAAGAAAAGCGTTGACAATTAATGTATGCACTGGATTTGAATGTGTTCCTGCGCCCTTCCCCTACACACAAACACACATATATACATATATATATATATATATATATATATATATATATATATATATATATATATATATATATATATATATACTAGGTAACAAAGTGAATGCAGAAAAGACAATGTTCTCGACTAAGTTTAGCAAGCAATGAGGTCAGGGCCAAACGGGTAGCTTCTGATCCTAAACTGCACTTTCCACAATATTCCGACAGAGCTTAAGGTCATAGATATAATGAGAGCAGCAGTACATCATCTTTCTGTAATAAAGCTGTAATAAAGCAGAGGTGAGTAACTCCTGCATGTGCCTTGTACAATCATTTCCAGAATTGGGGTTGGTTTTGATTTCTTGTAACATGTGGCCCTTGAGCAATATCACAAAGTAGCCCATATCGGTGACAAAACTGAGGTCACGCCCATTTCTGCTCGTGTGACATTAGCTTAATAAACAAGGGTGATTTCAATTTCGCAATTATCTAAGAACAGTTATTAGCTGTTTGTGTAAAGTTTGAGATACTAGAGGACAGATTCTTATGACACAGCCTTCACTGACGACTTGACTGCGTACTCTGGAAGGTGTTGTAAAAGGCTCCACAAAGAACTGGTGGCAAAATAGAAGACGATCTTGCTCAGATAAAGTAGGATTCGTTGATAAAAACAGAATTCTTCGGAGGTCTCAGCCAAAGGTTATACCAACATAATACCATAATTAAGAAAAATAGCGGGAGGAGGCCCTCAAGAAGAGATTCCTTACTATGAAACTGCCCCAATGCTTTCATGATAAACATAGGTTCAAATATACACTTAAATTCTCGTCAAAAACTAACTTGGCGTCTCTTCAAGCTTCAGACAAAATAATTGTATTTACCTCTTTCAAACATGAAAATAAAACAAACGTAAATGTTTCAAGAGACAATGTATACAATTTTGTATTATTAGAGAGAATCTGAAATACCCTACTTTCCATCTCATAGAATTAGGAGGGAATACAGTTTATTCAAATGAAACCAACCATTAAACTGAGGTTTTGGCGCCATGCTTTTGAGAGAGAGAGAGAGAGAGAGAGAGAGAGAGAGAGAGAGAGAGAGATCCGGGTTGGAATGGGCAGGAAGCCCAAAATGAGACTGGTTCCGGAAACTATGGTAGCCCCAGGCCTTCGAAGATCAAAATGGTAAAAGCTGACAAGACCTTCCACCCTTAGGAAAAACTGTTTTCAACAAGCCTTAAAAAACCACGTGATTTTGGTATAAAACCCGCTCCGAGAACTCCTTAATTACCCAACTCATCGCCGCATTCTGAGAGTAAACGACTTCTCCAGACCTCAAAGATGGGACACGATTGGCAAGCGCTGAGAACCGAACATATGATATAGTACTAATATACCTTTTGCCTGTACACTGATAACTCACGTTTGTTATTTCTCTCTCTCTACCAACGGCAACAACCCATAACAGTGGACTGAAAACCAGTGTACCAAATTCATTAAGTCAAGAGAAGCATAAAAAGAGTAAAATGGCAGTGACGCCCTTGCCAAACTATTATTTTACCTTCTCGTTTTAAATATTGTATCGCCTACAGACTTCTAAGCGAAAGAAATACATTCACTTTTCATGGCGCATTAGGAGCAAACTGGCTAATTCACGCCTCTATACGAATAGCCAAATAGAAAACCAATAGTACCTCATGAATCCGATATTCTTTTGGAAGAAGGCAACATCCGATACTGACACATTTCTCTACATATCTGATGCACAAATGTATACATTTCAAGCATGAACAAATACATGCTGACATACATTTCACATATTTTCTTATTCTTAAATAAGTGATGTTACGGTAGAATAGCTACTGCAGCCAAAATAAAACATACTATACGGAACTTAGCTTGGGATTTCTTGAAATCTCCCTAGTCGCTCGACAGTAAGAAAATCTAAAATTAACTAGCTAATATGATACTACGCACAAGATAATGGCAACGCTTGTTCAAGAGGGGGAATAATGGGCACACGTGCTCGAAGATGTGTAGGTTCACAAGTATTATTATCTACAAGATTACGTTTTGTTACGCTAAGAAGAGAGTAACGGATATGACCCCTAGGACAGAACAGTTAAACAATATACGTACTTATTGTACCGTATGAGAGGATTACATCATTCAACTAGGTAAATTAAAGTGTCAAAAATGAGGCGTTCTATTCAGGTACAAATTCATTACTTCACTCCGTTTGAATGGGGATGTCTTATATGGATTCTTAGCTCTTTTTTTTTTTTTTTTTTTTTTTTACTGACGTTACTTTACATCCATTTCCACTTTGTCGGAATATGCCTATCGCTCTCTCTTTTTCTACAGGTGCCTTTTTAGTCAGTGTCTCGTTGTGTTTTATCATTTTTCTTTAACTAAGGACCCTGGAAAAAGGCTCCACTCTCTTCCATTTTCCTTCTTGTCTTATTTCTTCCTATTTCGGCAAGAGATGACCAAGGCAATTAAGTTGCCCGTCCCGACGACCTTTGCATGAAAAGGAAGGCAGAAAGCCTTATATGCTCTTTTTTTTTTAAGAAAACAAAAAATAATAAATGTTATTTCAGTCTATCTCTTCCATTCAAAACACTCTTAAAAAAAACTTCACGTTAGCATGAATCAAACTGCAGTGTTGCAGCTTCGAATCTTTATATCTCAAACTGGTTACACACAAAAATACAGGTTCTTTTCCGTTCTTTGTTACCATGAGCGCCTTTCAACTGAAACATCAAGGGCGAAGGTAAATGAAGAAATTCTCTCTCTCTCTCTCTCTCTCTCTCTCACTCTCTCTCTATCTCTCTCTCTTCTCTTCTTCTTCTCTCTCTCTCTACCTCTTCTCTAAATATAGTATATCTATATATATATATATATATAATAATATATAATATATTCTATATATAATATTATTATATTATATATAATTACTTGTGTTTATTAAATAAATAAGAGTAATATATATACATATACATTTATAATATACATACATAAACGCGCTGCATGTATGCAGGACAGAGTACGAATTACGTAACATGCCACGATGCAGAGTACCATGGAGATAGTGATTTGGCAAGGGGGTTGGGAGTTGGAGGGCCACTAGGAGAACGAGAGAGAGAAAGAGAAGAGAAGGAGAGGGAGAGATAGGAGAGAGAGAGAGAGAGAGAGAGAGAGAGAGAGAGAGAGGAGAGAGAGAGGGGGGGGGGTAAAATGATGAAACGAGGAAATCCATATCGACACAAATAAAATGAGGGCGAATCTTAACGAAATATATACGTGTGCAAAAAAAGGAACGAAAGCTTCATATGAATATGTACCTATCTTGTCTTCAGACATACAATAATACTTAGAAAATGGGGAAATGACGAGATTTAGAACTTTACACAAAAGCTTTGAATTAACATTTCATCTTGTATTCACCTTAGGGAAACATAAAAAGGAAATACGATCTCATCTCTACTAAAGGTAATGGTTAACAACACCAGAATCTTTCACAGTTACTGGAAACATTTCGCAGTCTACCAAAGACTATTGATCTCCTGCATAAATAACGGTACGTGTAGGTCACGTTCACGTGTAGCAGATGCTCACACTTGCATCTGCTAGTAATTCCGTCTCTCTAAACAATGGTATATAAATATTTTCCGTCTAGGTCGTTCCGCGTTTTCGTGGATACATTTTATAGATTATCCTAAAGAAAAGTATTCACAGACGGTATACGTTATTTTTTGTAAATAGAAATAATTGGATATATATTGAACATAAGCGCACACAACTTTATTTGCGACTCGATCAGGACATAACAGTACAGAGCTAGAGTGGTAGTATCACCCACTTCCTCAAATAAACGGGAAACTTGTTTCTTCAGCATTTTTTATCGCGATTTTCAGCGACCACTATCGAAGAAGAGATCCCGATTTACACATGACATTGAAAAACCTTGAAGGTAACAGTAACTTAAAGTTTGTACGTTCTTTCAACACATGAATTACGAATAAAAACACGAAACTTAGGTCCACTCAGAGTGTTTCTTGAAAGATAACAGTCTAAATCATAAGATCCCGCTATGGCAACAGCACAGACCGAGAGCACTCGACGCTTCAAGCTCCAAGAGCACTTCTCTCATGCAAGCACTTGCGCGTGGGGAAATGGATGGCCGAGGGCGAAGGCAAAAGCTGTGCTATCACTATGGAAGGTAGACAGCCACTAAACAGACTTCAGAAGACTAAACCAGCCTTGAGCGCCTCCTGTCACATTGGGCAACAGCCAACTGCTTTCACTGTCCGGACGGACTAGCCCACAACAGGAGCACCAACCACCGCCATCACTACCACCGCCAGCAACAGTAACAGCAGCGGCTGCAGGCAAACCCCAAGAGGAAGATCAAGTGCGAGCATTGAATGACCTTGAAAATTATAAAGACCGAGGTGCTCATTAATTCTGACCATTTTCTAAAGTAATCATCATATTTCCCTGGGGCTCCTTCAGCAATTTTTAACATGTGGTACTCGACTACTTTTGCTAACAGATGTATTACCGTTACCAGTTTCCAGTTTGAAACCATTTCGGAAAAATGGCCTTTGTTCTCGAATAAAATACATTCTAGGTCACGCATTTGGCAAGAGTAGGCATATAAGGGGTGCCCTCTATTGTATGGTCCCGCTGTCACGTAAACTTTCACAATGAAATTGCAACAGGACTTTCACTGCCTACAAGAAGGATAGAAATAAGGGAAGAGGAGGGAGGCAAGATATTGTGACACTCCAGTACCTTGGACAGGGCCTTGAGTTGACACTTGAAATGGGGCTACAGATTTCAGGTGTATCTCTCTCTCTCCCCCTCTCGCGCCACGTCAACAGATAAAGGACATCCTGATAAGAGATGCAGCTTCCCAGAAGATGCTGGCGCTTTCGTTTTCCTCTGAGAACTTTCCAAGTTATTGTTCTTGACATGAAGGCGACGACGACGGGGAGAGAGAGAGAGAGAGAGAGAGAGAGAGAGAGAGAGAGAGAGAGAGAGAGAGAGAGAGAGCCATTTCGCGAGTTCTGTCTAGACTGCTTGGCAACCTTCATTGCACTAACCATTCCTGTTCTTCCTTCCTGTTCACCTCTGAACCCTCATATCACGGTATCAAGCTCATATGTTCTTCCACTGTTTCCCAGTATTCTCCTGGCCGATGATCATATTCACAAAATTTTATTGCAATCTGTAAACGAGTTCATACGATACAAAAATGCTATCATATACACTGTAAGAACTAACACTTCCAAAATGAACAATAGCTTACTGAATTATTACCTACTAAAATTCATGTTTAGGAAAAATAAGATGAGCTACCAGGCACAGCATCCTTCAGCAAATCTAATTAACACGGTGACCAAAATATTCTATAGCAATTCGCTTAAAAATTGTGCTCCATTTGCGTTTTCTTTCACCAGCTGCAAACAGCTACTGTCTTCTGTAAATGAACATCAGTGACACACACACACACACAAACACACACACACACACACACAGACAAGGCCTGGATCCATAACCAACTTGGATTTTACAGCAAATTAATCAATTACTACAAAAACATTCTCAATCTTGTAGCAAAAATTCGCGATAACCGGTTCAATTGTTTTCCCGTAATTTTGCTACTGTCACCAAAACACCTGAATTCTTTGTTAGACGTAATATTCTAAAACACCACGATTGGAGAACAACGCGAATTTAATCATCTCTATGTAACTAAAGGTCCTTTGCATATCCACATATTTCAAATGTGTACCAAGGATAATTCTGCGTTATCGTCGTCCAGCCCAGGATAACTCTCTTAGTATACAGAATGACCTCGTCTCCACGCTCTCTTACATTACCGGTTTGTAACAGCATGGGTACTTCGGTAAAACAAATAAAGCTCTTACTAAGTATATCGCGTCACGATCCCTTGTATAAAGTATTATTGCAGAGCGGCAATACTTACTTCAAATACCAATCACAGAAATACCTTTGAACATTTTAAATGTGATGCAAACATTCATGAGAAAATGAAGACAAAAGGTTGAAAAATTGTTCCAAATAGGGAATATTAAGTAATGATCAAGTGGCTGCAAGATGCATCAAGGTTAAGCCAAAGAAAACGGACGGAACAGCGTAAGGTGAAGTTCTGCTCTAAAGCTTACATATATATATAGGTCTAGCGTTTCCAAGGGCATCTTTTCTAAGGCTGCATATTGCACACCCTTTATCGATTTGATTTTCATAATCAAACAAATGTTCCTTCAAGATCCAGCTTCTCAATGGCCTGGTGTCCTGATATTTCATAAGGACCTGCTTTCTCCATGAACTTTAGGTCTGATGGTCTACTGCTCTCATTTGGCCGAACTCCAAAGATTTTACAAGGTCCACCATCCAATGGAAAACTTTTCCATCTACTCAAGTCAGAATTGTATAGATTAATTAAGCTCCTCTATCAAGAACTATTCAGTTTATATCTACGACTGGCTGGTTAATACCAGAGAACTACTTTGAATGATCTCTCGTTCTTACAATATTTTATAACGTGACTAACTCTTATGAATCATGAGACGCACTGCACATCATTGCCACAACATTGACTTACTATGTAAAACCGGTCTTGAGAAAAAAAAAAAAAAAAAAAAAAAACACGTGGGGTGGGTGGGTGATGAACGGATAGACATTAACGCAAAATTTTCCTTTTAATGAATGAACTGTAATTATACTGCTGACTTGTGTACACACACACACACAAATCTTCAAGGGAACGATTTACGGGAAGGTTTGAAGGTTTAAAAATATCTGAAGCTTTCATAGACTATGAGCAAGTAGAGTGGACATCCAAGAAACCTTCATCACTTTCCCATTAATATCAACATAACAGGATTTCTAAACTCCTAACTAAATGAGAGAGACGAAATTGCGAATTCTCGGATGGTTATTGTGAACCTAGATGTTCTAAGCATAACCTTTACATCTAAATGACCCAGTCGTCCCCCCGCTCCCCAACCTGACCCCCCCCTTTAAAAAAAAAAAACAAAAAAAACAGTGAATGAGACTACTCCAATATTCTGATGTACCGTATATACCCTCCTATTTTATCTCTTTCCCATCGGCATTATTTTTAGCAAAATACTGGGAAGCTGGTTATGTTCTATCAACCCTTTAACCAGTAAACTACTTCCAGTCAGAAGACAATTGTACACGCGCTCGATATAAAAACAAAGACCTACAAATAGTGGACAAGAATACGAGCCAATCCTTAAACATGCCCAAGAATCAAAAAAGGGTATTAAGGGAGTTAGCTTTGTATTAAAAAAAAATTCTATTTTACTTATGGTTTCCCATTTACGTTTTTTCCCACAAACAACACGTGGCTGTCAATTAATATACTGAACTACACATTCTGACAAGAACAACACGAAAACTGACTACATTCCGTAACTAGACTCTGATCCAGACTCTCACCCATATACGAATAATCCGTTCATCAGCTGTCATGTAATCAGGTCAAAAGAAACAGACAAGGAAGCACAAAAATAAAAAATGGACGTACATTCATAAAACATGATTGTGTTTACACTGATTTTTAAGATATAAGCAGAGAACTGCTGGCCAGATTCCCAATTGTGTACGGATTTCTAATCATACAGAAGGCAAATGCTCCGTTACAAGACACCAAAGAACGAACATTAAAACCAGAGGATCGCTAATAATAGTGGAAAGCTAAAATTCAACGAATCAAGTATGAAATCATGCCCAGCTAGTTGCAAATCTTGCACCACAATGATGAAATCATCCGGCAACTCTAGACAAAGCGCGTTGCTCAACAAGTTTTCCTTCCATTCTTACCGTACATTATATATATTGTTGAACACACACACACACACACATACGCACACGAATATATCACTTATAAGTATGTATGTATGTATGAATATATATGTATATATATACACGAGTATACCATATATATATATATCTATATATATATATATATAATATATATATATACACACACACACACACACACACACACACACACACACACACATATATATATATATATATATATATATATATATATATATATATATATATATATATAATATATAGCCCATCATTCCAAAAGTACATACTGGCAAAATGACGGTTATTTAAAGCTCAACAAAGCTTTATTTAAGCTTTGTTTTCCCTTTATTTAAGCACTCAACAGGCTCACTGATTCTTATACTTTGGAGAATCAAGCGCATTACAAGACTTGTCATGTTCCTTTTTTCTTATGTCACATATAGAATATATTAAGAATATCAGTGGACTCCGTTTTACTTTTAAAATGTATAATACATCTAATTTCCACTCCTTCATAGCTGGAGGAGTACATTTGTCGGAAAATACGATTTCTCACTGACTGCAGATGTTCGACATTGTAAGATCTATAACATTCATCAAATTATATCGGACAAAAGTTTTGCCTCCCTTCCCCAATAAAATAAATACAATAGAACAAAACTTAGCTGGAGTGAAATATCCGTACCCCTATAGTAGTTTCAACGTGCGATAGGAATTATAGATTTATCCAATTGTTAAAAAAACAGAAATATCTCCCATTGCTCTCGCTGAAAAGCGGTTCTCAGCCGGGGAATTCTATGAACAAGAGCCTAATCAATTTTGAAGTGAACGTCAAACCAAAGACCAATATTACTGCAGAATCGTTAATCAAAACTTATTTGATTCAGGAAAGTCTTCATTAATGAAGTGATTGATGATTCCCAGTCATGATCCAACTGGAACAAACAAATGGAGGAAATAATAAAAACTTACAAGGATAACCCAATGAGATAAATGGATCTGGGAGAGGCTGATGATCCAGTTTGCGATAACTAATTAGATAAATTGAAAAAAGTTCGCAGAACAACAACTTGACGTAAACAATCGCGGAAAATTTACCAAATTATACACTGATGTCCTTGTGTCAGATATACCATTTGTAAAGGTGGGAGAGAATATTCTTACTACCCTATTGCTGCTACAAAGAACGTTTACAGGAAAGTAACATTATCTATAAATAAATTTCAAAGCATATGTTACAGATTCCGTCCATATAAAAATATAAGGGCATAACCACGCTTTGTAACTGGACACTGGAAAAGAAACTGCAGCCACAACACTAAATCATTTGTAAATTCTATTTAAAACCTCCCCAGATCTGTCTCACATTTCATAACTGGTTCCATCATTAGGACTTCGGTATCCCAAAGGTCGCCTTTCAGGCTTTGGTTACATTTCTGAAATTATATTACCTTAAAAAATAGTGAAATAAAATCTTGAGAGAAATGAAGCACTTGTGTTTGGTGAGTCCAAAATCTACAGGAGACGAACGAGAACACTTTCCCAACCACTTCTACTCTATGTAAAACAAATAAATAAATATCTAAGTAAATATAATAATAATAAAATCCAATGATAGCTTAGGTGCTTCTGACTAAAATGAGTAAAAAGACGCAAATCACAACTGCAGCACAAGAAACTTAGAACTTCGCTCCAGGAAAAGTTCACCTTGACCGCTCTTCTTTTCTTTCTGGCTCCTCCAAATGAACGAGCGATGATTTTGCCAGAAATGTTTCACAAAACGGTTAATATTGCATAACAAGCACACACGCTCCGCAAGCATGGAAGAGCATGGCTGCATTCGATCGTGACGCCCAGCATGACTGCGACGCATGCAAGCAGAACGGAGAAAATGGGAGATGGGGAGATTAACCCCCAATGGGGAGAGGGAGAGGGGAGGGAGAGAAGAGAGGGGGGGGGGGGAGGGGAACAAGGAGGGTTTTTCGTCATTGACAATGACCAAGTTTTTATAAGTAGGTCATCCACCTTGGGCTGCATTTCCTCAGTTCAACATCGTCACCATCAATTTTCCTCAGCCCTTCGTCATCATCATCATCATCATCATCATCATCATCATCATCATCAATTTTCCCTTCGACCGATGCAGTCGCTTTGGTCTACTGTGCATGTGATCGTGGCCATTGTGACGTCAGGTAACGAAAATATCACTCGCCTGAGCCTAATTTGGGAAGGACCGATATAAAAAGGCCAAGCATAATCTACAGGAAGGTACGTATGTACATCCGACGATCCTTTCTTGTCAGCAAAGAGCGATTGGACGGGGAACCTCTTTTACAGGCCAGTCAGGAAGGAAAGGGAAACAAGCAAGATATAAAGTTAAGGTAAGCCGACTCTTGCGAGGTGAAAGACGTGACCTAGTAATGTATTACAGTAACATCGTGATCCTACGATTCTCCAGGGCAATTCTTCAACGAACCTCGATTTTTCATTGTAATTCGCCAAGATTTTTGAATAAAGGATAATTAGGGACACGGCTAGCTCTACGGAGAGTCAATGCTTAAATGCTAAAAATGCCGAAATGAAACTTCGTATACATTTACAACTTCATTTCTTGATGGTGAACCCTAGTTTATACTTGAGTTCTCTTATGCATATCAGACGTCTTGACGCCCATCAAAACGTGTAATTGAGGCCCGTTATACATAACACAGGGACCGTTATCCAAAGCAATTATAGATGTAGAGGGAGCTTGGTACAGGCAGACGATTTATTTAATGATCAGTCTGATAGCCTAGTCTGTGCTCACGAGAGAGAGAGAGAGAGAGAGAGAGAGAGAGAGAGAGAGAGTAAAAACCTTAAACAAACGCTCAATCAGCCTAAGACCTTCCAAAGTTTTACTTTTACTCTCTCACTTTCCAGAGGAAGACTGGAGGAAGGAGGAGGAGGAGGAGGAGGAGGAGGAGAACGGATAACCATATAGTTGAAGAAAGGTTTTGGTGATGGGGAGGCGAAGAAGGGAGGAAGAGAGGGGGCGGGGCGGGGGCGTAAGAGGCCACATGTAATGAATGGATTTATGCGAACACTGACGGGGAGGTAAAGGCTACAGCTACAGCAGACGGGGATCCATGGATACAAGGGCACGAGACTTAAGTGCAGACTGGGTAATTAGTGAGGTTATCAGATCCGAGAGGGAGAGAGAAAGAGCGAGGCTACGAAACCGAAGATGATTAATGAAGAGTCATCATGATCAGCATCAGTACCATTAAAATTAGAATGATCATATCATACAATTTCATTATGTACAAGTACATGCTGGTAAGCTAATGAGATTATTAGTTCAGAGAGAGAGAGAGAGAGAGAGAGAGAGAGAGAGAGAGAGAGAGGAGAGAGAGAGAGAGAGAGAGAGAGAGAGAGAGAGAGAATTATTAGCTCACAGAGAGAAATCAGTCGACAAAAGCGAAGAGGATTAGTTAAGAGTCATTAATTTAAACGTCATTATCACCACAATGAGAAGTGTTGTTATTCGCAAGATCATGACATACAATTACTTTCACCTCATCATCACAAAGATTACAGACTGTAAAGATGATAATATCACTGGTTGAGAAAGAGAGAAAGAAAAAGACGCCAAATAATGAGGAATATTGATTACTGTTACCACCATTAACATCGCTGTCGACAACGTGAGCATTATTGTTACAAATTAAAAACGGACACGTTATATGTATAAAGGCTGGCATAAACTATCAAGTTTGTCAGCTGAGAGGAGAGGGAGAATTCGAGGAAACAGAAGGTACAGGATTCACCACCATTCCATTAACCCCATTATTAGCATTGGTCATATCAAAATTAGCGTCACTGTTGTTTTACCTGTTATCATCCATGACCACCACGCACGCGCAATGGTGCCAAGACCTCGCCGTAACCACACACTCAACCCAGACCTTCTTCATTCATTGCCATGTGATCGTTTCAAGACTGGATCTATTTTTAACCTAGTAACCTCAATAGAACAACCCCACCACCCCACCCCAACTCCATCCTCCATCGCACACACACATACAAACACACACACACGAACCCTTTTTACCAGAGAAGAATATTGTTCAGGTCAATTACCATTCTCTCCTTGTTTCATTTCTCATTTTTTGTGATATTCTATAACTTCTGAAGAAAACATTGATAAACGTTTCCTTTTCTTTTATTTTAGTCCGGAGAAATGTTCAAGAATCTACGAAATAACTGTATCACAAGTAATACGTATGTAAAGGATAGACAGTGACAAGTATCTGCCTGCATTCACTTTTAAAATAAAGGACTTTATTCACTTTTATGACCGAATGACGGAGCGAAGTACCAATAAAATCAACCACTTTGTAAATTTTGGCAAAAATGCCCATTCTAGAATGGGTCGACATCGAAGAAGGAGCGCGGATCACGTGTTAGTTATGAATAAATATATGAGAAGCTTCAACATATAATGAGAAAAGTTGTATGTGTTACATACACACAGACAAAGAATGCTTATGGCAAGCCTCCTTTTTCTGAAGGAATGAGAGATAATAAAATGACTACGACAATTAAAACTGATTCACTTATTTCAGCCGTTCTTAGCAGGTCTATACTAATTCAATCACAGATGCCAAACCCGCAACTGCATTGTTCCTTGTAGGATCACACGAGATTTCTGGAAACTAGGCTCAAGAATTAAACGCTGGAGAGAAGAAAACGGGGGTTCTTATTTCTCTTTTTATACCCTGTTAGGTGTCGTTTCTCAAAATCAGACGCAATCATTAATTGCTAAAGGATTTAGAATATTACTTGGGTTATTTTGTAAAATAAATTACAATTACTTCCAACCATAATCCATGTCCAAGGTCTTATCACCACAGTGACACCTGACTGGGATGACTAACATTCTTGCTATTCATAGCTCTATCATTATTTTTTCCCCTTCCTTCATGGACCTTCATCCTACTGATGACCTCGTTTATACTCTCTTATCTTACTACCAGGGTCCGTTTTCCTTAGCGGTTGGCGTTTCTACTCTTGGAAACGTATGCTGCCCATACGAAAATTCGAAACTTCCCTCCTACCTCACGTTTCTCACGATTTAGGTGAAATTCTCTTACAACCCTCACTGACGCATCAAGTACATCTCATTTACACAAACACGGAAGAGATTCAATTGAAAAACAAGCAAAAAATGCGCCAAAAAAAAGGCGCAAACGAGTTTTATGTACATCATAATATAAATAAGTCCACCGAAAATAGATCTATCTTTCGGTGGTCTTGGTGTAATGCTTATGAGCCGCGGCCCATGAAACATTAATCATGGTCCGGTGGTGGCCTGTTCTATAAAGTTGCCAGACGCACAATTATGGTTAACTCTAACCTTAAATAAAATAAACACTACTGAGGCTAGAGGACTGCAATTTGTTAAGTTTAATGTATGGATGGTGGATGATCAACATACCAATTTGCAGCTCTCTAGCATCAGTAGTTTTTAAGATCTGAGGGCGGATAGATGATGTGCGGACAAAATGAGTGCGGTCGGACAGACAAAACCATCTGCATAATTTTCTTTTACTGAAACAAAAATATGAGAAGACTGCCTCTTTCCGTGCGTTGTATTTTCGGTTACATTCTGTTTTAGTGATAATTTGAACATATGCAACCAAAATAAAAAGAAAAAGTCTTTACCTTGATCAAATAATAAATCAAAGGACTAACTTTACACATGGCGTACTTTTACTTCATAGTTACTGCGGCAGGTAAAAGTGCTCCCAGCGACCAAAAATGATGATACATTGCTTGTTAAGACCTTCATAATCAACTCCTGGAGAATTAAAAAAAAAAAAAAAAAAAAAAAACTTACGAACTTACGGGTACATCTGAGTATATACTATACCTGTTTTTAAAAGCACGTGGATATAAAAAATGTATATTTATTATGGAAAAATGAAATGAATTCTAAACGAATTCAAGCAACTCTGAACAAACTACAGCAAAGAAAGAATTACTGGTCATCGAGATAAAAAAAAAATCAAAAGATGGTTGTTTTGTTATACATGGTAAAAATGGTAACATACAATATACAAAAAATTTAATCAACAACGAGCGATACAGACAATAGCATCAACTTACGCATAGAAATACTGACCCTTTAGAAGAAATCTTTCGATGTTTAAACCATAAATCTTCCTTCACTGGCCTCAGAAAATAAAGATGGTTTTAAACATAGTCAAAAGTAGTCCCAAGAATCAGGTTTTAAATTATGATCTGTAAAAAGTTCCACTGCAATGCAAGAATACAACGTGGAAGCTTTATACGTAAAAACGCATGAATGAACATTTTTCTACAACAGCCTACAGAACTGGACGTGCAACTATTTACACGCGCGCGCGCACGCACACACACACACACGCGTTTCTCCCGATAAAAGGGTGGTTGCTACCACTCCACCATATTAAATCAAGGATGAAAATCCTGTGCTTGAAAACTGCTGGAAATTTATCCGTTACATATGTTCACACTTGAGGTTCAGCAGCACGTCAAAACTTTCCAAGCGCACTGCACCACTCACCTTCATGTATAAATCAATAAATAATAAGACCCTTCAGACCTAACGTCTCCGACACGCCATCCAACGGACACTTTCCTTGTTTCCCTCTCCAAAGTCCTCCCAAAACGAAACTAGGCCAACGATAAAACTCCGACTCTTGTTGCAATGAAGTTAATATTCTTCGCAGTTTTCCATTTCTCGTCCCTTCAACCCTTTTAACTATACTTTTTTCATATATCCGCCTTTTTTATTTTTAATCGCATTCAACTTCCACACTCCTTCTCCACAAAGAAGAAAAGGCCAAATAATCACTGAAAACAATTAGTTTTTTAAAACGAAATAAAAAAAAATTCCTCTTTCCTTCTCACTGTTACCGAGGTGCAGCTGTATTCCTGGCTTCTCCTACTTTGTCAGTTATCCTTATCCTTTCACATTCGTGCTGGCAGTTGTTCAACTTCCTTACTTTCATTCATCCAGAAATACTTTCATTTGTCTTATAATGTTACTTTTATTGCAGACAAAACAAAAAATTCTCGAAGACTAGCTGTAAAACATAAGTGGAAAGTACGTAAAATAAATGAAACTGCGTCTCAGGAAATCAAGCAACGTTAATTAAAAAGCGTGAAATACTCTAGCGCAAAAAAAAAAAAAAAAAAAAAAAAAAATTGAAAAGAAAAAATGTCTTCCTGAAATTACAAGTTACTTTACAGACATAAAACAAACCAAAAAAACACGCTTCACAGATGAACGTTTCACTTTGATAAAAAAAAGAAAATAAAAAAAAAATAAAAAATAAACATAAAAGTCTCCTGCAATAAATTTCTACCAAAGGTGCAGGTGACGATAAATATTTCGAATTTCCTGCTGAAAATTGCAAGCGTAAGATTCTATTTTTATATTTTTTTTTAACATACGGCGCTCAAACTAATTACTAAATTTTCATTCTTACTCTCCCTCCCTTTACCTCTTATGACGGATAAGGTTCCACGCCGCTAAAAAGAGTTAAAATCACTAGATTAAAACAGAGAGAGAGAGAGAGAGAGAGAGAGAGAGAGAGAAGGGGCCAGACATATAAGGCTGTCGCGTTTTCTATTTTGATAGCAATATCCAAGGAGGAAGAACACGATATAAGAATGGACAAAAATTATACTCTTGAATAAATATTAAATTCTGTTAAATCACTTCTGGAACATCGTAAAAAATATACACGAAATAAAAGATTACTGTAATGATATGGTAACCATCGAAAATATTTCCGTAAGCCATATAATACACTTTATTGTCCCACTAAATGGAGCAGTATCCTTTGAAGGTTAATATGGCACTCTAATGTTATTTCCAAACCGAAATAAATTCCAATGTGCAAGTCAAGGTAGCTATCAATTATTGTTATTATATTACATTCATATTAAATAACCACAACTTGGATACTACACCAAAGTAACTAAGAAGGGCAGATTATTTTTTCGTAATTTGGACGGATGAACATTTTCCGTCAGTAAAAATGTAAAGCTACTATGACGGATACAAACTTTCAAAGTCACGAGGGTGAACACAAATTCTCAAAGTCAGAAGAGAGACAATTTTCACAGTCAAATGGACGAAGACAAATTTTCAGACACTAAAACGTGCACAAATTTTCCGTCACCATAAAAACGAGAATTTCAAATTGACAAGGGCTTACACAAATTTTCAAATTTCAAAGGCAAACATAATTTTTCAATCACTTGGGCATACACAAATTTTCGAATCACCAGAACCAACATTTTTCGAAGTTGTCATAATCAACAATTTTCGAAGTGTCCAGAACCAACAATTTTCGAAGTCGCCATAATCAACAATTTTCGAAGTCGCCATAATCAACAATGTTCGAAGTCACAAGGACGAATAGAAGTTTTTCAAAGTCACTAAGCCGCGCACATTCTCAGTCACAAAGACGAACAGAAATCTCCAGTCATAAGGGCAAACGAACAAAAATTTTCATTCAAAAGGGCGGGAACAAATGTTCATAAAGAAGTATAAATAAAATCACCAACTTTGTGCACTTCGGTAATTTCACGCACATCTGCCTTGACGGTAAAACAAAAAAAGTATATCAATAAATAATTCGTTACTTAAGGTCAATCGTGATGGCTAAAATAAAGTTTCAAAGACTTATCACAAAACCTCTTGAAAAGAAATATTAAATTAAAAGCAATGTGTATGATTGTTTTAATATCCAATTCGCTCTACCTCGGAATTAATATATTTTCATATATGTCAACCGAAGGGGAATTTTTTAGTTGATGATAATAATTTCGTCCTCTCGTGGGATTCGAACCAGCGCACAGAGGAGAAATCAGGACTGGTTCCGAATCCACGAGAGGACGAAATTATTATCAACTAAAAAATTTTCCCCTTCGGTTAATAGGTAGAGCGAATTGGATATTAAAGGACATTTGTAGCTTATTGCAATGTATATGAATAACGGTGATGTGATAAAAATTCATATATTCATATATATATATATATATATTATAATATATATATATATATATACTATATATGTGTTATATATATATATATATATATATATATATATATATATATATATATATATATATATACTATATATATATATA
>NC_087217.1:5642191-5674691 GCF_015104395.2 Macrobrachium nipponense
TATGAGGAAACATACGTACAAAATGGAACGATTCGATAAGCATACACAACGATTTGAATGTCATGACTTCTGGGGGACATGTTGTATTCATGTAAATATTAACGATACAAAAAATAATAGCTAATGGATACCGACTCCCATTTGTATTAAAGGTGGCAAATACTCTGCTCATCGAGCTTTTCTAAAACAAAAGAATTTCTTCTAAGTTGCACACACTTGGACGATCACTGCAGACTAAAAACAAGGTCTCTCTCTCTCTCTCTCTCTCTCGCTCTCTCTCTCTCTCTCCTCTCTCTCTCTCTCTCTCTCTCTTTCATGGAAATTTTCGTATCAGCTTAAAATGGAAGTGATTACCTGACACCAGCTTAGCTGCGTTAGTGCATTAGCCTGAACCGCACCTACTATACCTCTTCACTCTGATAAAATCCATTACTCGACAGATCATACTTTTTGCACGCTGTTAGGAAACACAAAGTTAGATGAAATTCGTCCATAGATACATTTCGATAATGAGAGAAGACAAAAGACAAACGAGTGTTTTAAATTAATTATTATAAATAATAAGAATGGCATTCCAATTCTATACGTTTTAATTTTTTTGTATTACGAAAAAGCCGAAATACTCGTTTTACTCGCTTGATAAAATTCCTACATGTTACCTTAGTCTAAATTTGTAAACAGTTGTATCTTCCGTAAATAAGTACCATGATAAACTATAGAATTAAGATATACTTATCTGATAGGCAAATTTGTACTCGAGTGCTTCTATACTATAAACGAGCTTGAACCTCATAACTGGCAAAATGACTGCCAACATTTAGATATAATAGCAGCAGCTCAACGAGAAATAGACGGAATAGGGAAAGTTGAGAGGATAAAATTTCAAAGGCCATCAAAACGGAAACTTCAGAGACCATTCGACTTTGCAGAGCGTAAAAGTAGGATGATGTTGCCTATCTATACTCTGTTTTTTTCCATCTGTCCATCCCCGCCTGTGGTGTTTGCGTATGGTAACACTGCGTCCCGGGCTTTAAATAGTTACGCTATGTGTAGGTTTTAGGTAAATAAAAGGATATCTGTGTGTACATTTGCAACTGATAAGTGTTTTAATAATTTACTGTATGCGAAATACACCGTTAATATTCGAAATAGGATATTGTTATTATTGTTGAATGTAAGCTGAATGTAACTATCCAAAGCCCGGGACGCAGTGTTACCATACGCAAACACCACAGGCGGATGGACAGATGGAAAAAAACAGGGTATAGTTTTGCATGAACGCTGGAAGGAAGAAACTCGGCCCTTCGTGTCAAAAGGCAATACTGACCTCAAAACATTAAAATAATCATATAATCATTATTCTCAAAGTATACTAGGACCGAATTTAACTGGAACGATTCTATCTTCTAGATGCATATAAAATACAATCAGAAACAAAAAAAAGAAACTTTGTAAAATGTTTTTATGCTGCTTCCAGGTATTAGATAAAGACAGCTTGAAGCGGACGGCGGGAACCTGTTGACTGGGGAACATAAAATCAAAGGGAGCGTTCAATCTAATAATATTTGATGTCATTTATGTACAGAGAGAGAGAGAGAGAGAGAGAGAGAGAGAGAGAGAGAGAGAGAGAGAACCAAAATTTGATGTCATTTATATATATCCAAGTCCAAAACACCCATTCTCAGGCTTCTGCATATTACTATGCATGTCAATCATTCATTGCTTAACTGCAGAATAATGAGCATTAATTTTAGTTATCTGCTTCAATAATGAAGCTGGAAACTTGATAAGAACGAGAGATACCATAAAACGCCATATTAAGAGTACAGCTTTTTAAGAATAGCTTCCTTGTAAAGAACCATTTACAAAATACGAAAATTACTAACGGTGCACTTTAACTACTTCAAATTTTAGTGGTTAAAATAGACACTAAGTATAAATGATATCCCTAGGAATTTATGACAAAACGCATGATATTATCTCTGAATCTAAATGATATACCATCTATCTCGCTTGAGTGCCCGGGCCATGTTTAAGTAACGAGGCAAAAGCATAATAATTATTAACAGTAAAACATAAATTTTCTTCATAGTTTTCGTGGTTATACTTAAAATCTATTTCTGTATTGTTTTACGTCTTTTCGTAATCCTCATAAAAAAATATAGATCAAAATGATACTTATTTATATGCAATGGCTGAATCACCATTTTTATGAGAAAATTTCACTTTTAATAAAAGTCAAAAAGTATGCACGTTTGGTTTTTTTACAGATGACCTACTGGAAGTCTCACGATATAGTACCATAAACAATTATGTATTTCTTTGGAACTGAACTGTGAATTTTTGTGTTAATGTTACCAAAGTCATACTAAGGTTATTCAATTGTAATTTAAGCCTGGTTGAAATTCTTTCACCAATTTGTCTATGAGTTTTCCAGTTACGTGAAGGCTTCCTTCACAGTTCATGAAAAAAAAAATCATGAAATCGAGGTGAAGGTCATATGGAAGGTCAAGGCCATCTCACTATGACATAGTTTAAGACCTCGTACTCTGTTTGCTTACGAAGTTGAATGAAGGTATATTTCTATAACTCAAGAAAATGAATATTGGACGCAAAATTCAAGCTATTTTAGGTTAAGGTCATAAGACAGGTTAGTGTCAGAAAATGTGAACAAAGTTGAAATTCTTAAACCTTTGTATAAAGTTTAATATAGGTCTGGTCGGAATTAGACAAAATGAAAAACAGGATGAACAGACGTTACAAACGATGGAATATGAACAGGATCAATGCCATATGCCGCAGCCAAATACATGACGGGGTAGAGAGAATATGTCCTGGTGCCATAAGTACCCCCACGTGGATTACAGTCTTCTAATTTTATTAAGTGGCCTTAATAAGATGCGATGGTATGCATTTATATAAAGGTATTCTTCACGGTGGTCAAGAAAATCAGCTAAACGCATAATTAAGAGGTGACGTAAGGTCATAGTCTAGATCAAAGATATCAAAATCTTGGCCAGGTTCAAATGCTCTCACTCCGAGGTACTGTATCTTCTTTGTGTGATGTTAAACAGGTATCTTGGCAGCTTCTTTCAAAACGACGCAAACAAATAACAATCGGACCGAAGTAGAATGAAGCATCAACACGGAAATCGCCGGCCTTACATATGGGCGTACGAGGAGATCAAAACATGAAAAACTCCATAAGCAAGTTGTAGCATTCCCTTATCTATGGTCATCCACGCGGATGATGCAAATGAATTTGATACTTCCTCAACCTTTCCCTCCTTGTACCTCCTTCATCAAGTAAAGCCAGAGATCACTAACAACCTCCCTCCGCATTGGCCTCACCCATTCTCATTCAACCTCTGAGGCTCTGACGTATTCTTTGGCCTTGCGGTGGTATCCATTAGGACAGAAGAACTGGGCAGAGTTGAACACAAGTTGCAGCCACTATACTCTTGTTTTTTTTCATCTGTCCATCCGCCTGTGGTGTTTGCGCATGGTAACACTGCGTCCCGGCCTTAAAATAATATCCTATTTCGAATATTAACGGTGTAATTCGCATACAGTAAATTATTAAAACAATTTTCAGTTGCAAATGTACACCAAGATGTCTTTTTATTTACCTAAAACTTACACATAGCGTAACTATTTAAAGCCCGGGACGCAGTGTTACCATACGCGACCACCTAGGCGGATGGACAGATGGAAAAAAAGCATAGTACAGTGAAGGTATTCATTAAGGGGCTTTTTTGTTTTTTTGTATCCTGAATATATTTACAAAGAAGACTCCTTCATCATTCGTGAAGCATATATTTATTATAGTTAAAACTTTGTGTGATTATTAATATATACAAATGCATAGAGCTATGTTGTATGCACTAGGTGTGACACACACACAAACACACACACGCATACATGTATGTATGTATGTATGTATGTATGTATGTATATGTATATATATATATATATATATATATATATATATATATATATATATATATATATATATGCAGTAAGCTACAAAAGTCCTTTAATATCCAATTCGCTCTACCTCGGAATTAATATATTTTCATATATGTTAACCGAAGGGGGATTTTTTAGTTGATAATAATTTCGCCCTCTGGTGGTTTCGAACCAGCGCACAGAGGAGATATTAGGACTGGTTCCGAATCCACGAGAGGACGAAATTATTATCAACTAAAAAATTCCCTTCCCTTCCGGTTTACATATATGAAAATATATCAATTCCAAGGTAGAATGAATTGAATATCAAAGGACATTTGTAGCTTAATGCATGTATATGAATCACGCTGATGTGATAAAAAATTCATATATATACTATATATATATATATATATATATATATATATATATATATATATATATATATATATATATATACATATCTGAATGAATGCCAACTTCATCAAAGTTACTTAAGACGATAACCTCGCAAGTGTACCCAGGGACATCGCACACGTCACTCTAAATATTGACGTCACAGTCACTGTTGAAATTCAGTCAACAACTGAAAGTATAGATACAAGGTTTTTATAATGAAATACCATTCATATCTGGAAGATTGAAAAAGTTCACGGTAAGAACATACAAAATCACTAAGACGCAAATTTTCACTCAATGAACACTTGAGTACACTGTGAGAGCAATGCATATCGCGCAGTAATACAAATTCAAAATCGCTTAACTGTAGTATTATGCAAATCCTCTACTCCAAGGACACTTCCTTCCTGGTATCCAAATCAGTCAACTGCTAAGTCATCCAGCATAGCCACAGAAGGCAGACATGAATAATTCACAAGACTATAAAGAGTGATAATTGAGCAAATAGCTTCCTTTTTGTTCCCTAGCAACACGGCAAATAACTGCCCTGAAGGAATACCAACTTTCATTAATTCACACAGATACATAAAAGGTTCACTGCTTTTAACTAAAATAGCAAATACATCAATTTTCTTTTCTCTCTCTTTCAATGAATTAATTGGCTTTATCCATCCCACTTAATCTTGTAATGGACTATGCCATCTTGTACTCTCCAGTCTTTCAGATAATTACTTAGTTCTCTCTCTCTCTCTCTCTCTCTCTCTCTCTCTCTCTCTATTTGTCTGCAGATTTTCGTCCACGATTTTCCTTTACTCTGGATCGCCACCATCTGCAGCTTCTTCACCAAGATTACAATCTTTGTTTACAATCTTCGTCAGCTACGTAAGTCAAGGCGCCTATAGAGATACAGTGGCGTAAGTGATCCTCGTCGACTACACTTCTGCTTCCTGAGGACATAACTTTAATGATGTTCATGATTAAAAATCTATATGATTAAAAAAATATTTATGCAACTTTTTCTTTTGTGCTCTAGATAATAGTTCCCTCTCACTTTTAAACTTCCTGTGCACTTCACGTATATCTTAATATCCCTTAAAAGTTTTGTTTTCTTCTTCAAGATTATTCTCATCTATTCGTTTCATTTATCTCTTTCTGTTTTATAATTACAAGTTTTCTATTCACTGAAGCTTACCTAGCAAGCTAATAATAATCCATTTTGTATTTTCCCATACGAATAGGTTCCAACGCTGAATATAAAGATAATAAGAATGTCTATCAGTTTAATTCTAATTCTTCAGTTTCGTTGGACTTCATATCTTCGAAATCGATCTCCACTACAAACACTTTTCTTCAGATCTCCATTCTTTGCACCCTTCTCTATCTCTTTCATTATTCTTCATTACCTTCTCTTTAAAAATCCTGAACCGGTTGCATTTTTTTTTATCAAAAGGCGACACTAAAATCACCAAGGATTTCATCTCGCATTATAATTATTTTACAAATGAAAGTGTAGAGAATTTGTTTCAGGATTTGCATTTACACTGTTGCAATTCAGCAGAAAATACATAATTCTCTCATAACTTGCTTTCTTAATTTCAGCTGGACTTTCAATTGTGAAAATTCAACTAATTAGCAACAGTTGCAACCGAGATTTCTTTGGCAAATGCTTTTACCATAAACTGGGTAACAATTAAGATGGACAAACCCCACTTCTCTGATAAGGACGTATTAATGAAAATAAATCATGAAGTGAGAGCTAGAAATACATTGGAAACGAATAAGGGAAAAGCAAAGCGGGGGCACCTTTGTGACTTACCATAAAATAGAGCATATTGTACGACTCTGGAACGAAGAATCGCTGAAAAAAAATCTGAGAAAATAGAGTGAAAAGGAACAGTAGTTTTATATGAAGATAAATTCCAATAACAGAGCCTAAAGAGCAGAACATCACCGTCTGAGAGGGAAGGGCGTATTCTCTAATTGCTGCATAAAGGAAATTAATGGGAACCGTTTGATTCTATTTACACGAAATGTTGCGCTCTGCATCTCTAATCCCTTAAGGACACATCTCTCTTCCGAAACCTGATTTGATTATTACTTGAAAGGTTAAGTGTTATCTTTTCTCAATTCTCTTCCGAGTCTTTCCTATTTTTTATCAAGGCGTGGGGCAGGTAATGCCTGTAAGTGGCCAATCCACTCAGAATTCTCGGTAAACATCTAATGTGGATAGGCGAGCAGGTTTAGGTATAAAAAAAATCTAACCAAACAATACTGTTAGTTTACTCGTTATTCTTACCAGGCCAATAATTACCATTACCAATGGGATCGATCGGAATAAGAAAAATAAGACACTGGAATGAAAAATAAAAAGGTGAGAACAATTTACATAGTTTAAGATAGCGGTATCCGAAGGCTTTAAATTTATGAACGGACAAATGAATACAATTAAACATGATAAAGATCAGAGATGGAAAAATTAATACAAAAAAAAATAAGCCCCACGAAAAATAATATTCAACAAAGCAAGTATATCAGGAGTTGAAACTGGAAGAATGAAGTCTAATTTGGACGTCTGAAACTGTATTAAACTACACTAAAAGACAGTAATTTCATATTTCAAAGCGACCTTCACAGCATAAACAACATAGCCGGCAAACAACAAGTTTGAGAGAGAGAGAGAGAGAGAGAGAGAGAGAATGGTGGTTCACCTTGTCCGCCTACAACGACAATACAGCAACGCCATCGCTAAAACGGAAGGATTTCCAACACTGCAAGTACTACTTACATCAAATCCATATTTAATATTTATCCTCTAGTGACACAAAACGCTGAACATGTGCAAAGTGGGGAAAGTTCAAAATGTGCCGTACTGATACACACACACACACACACACACACACACACACACACACACACAAAAATGGATTGATATTGACTTTCTCTAATATATTTTATGAAAATTGAGTATTCAGTGTGATCGCCTGTCCACAAACCCAGGCAATAAATCTACGGAGTTTATATGCCTTATTTTAGCATCCAACAAATTGCGTTACTGCTACGTTCAGATTAATCCACAAAAAAAACGGAAGAAAAGAAAAGAAAAAATGACTGCACAAACAAAAAACCGGCCGGTTTCCAGAGAAGCCATTTGGAGCATTGCACCTGCAGGCTTTTCGAAATCATTACGGCTTTCTGCGACCTCTCATTTATGCCAATTTAAACAGAAGAAACTCGGCCTTTCCGCGTCATATCTGATCTAAGATTTCTCGATCCGGAGTGAATTACGACGTTTAATTAAAGGAGGGAACCAGGGTTATTTTAAAAGAGTAACTTGTAAAAACTGCTACAATAAAAAAACTTACATCCAAAAGCATCACAACTCCTAATTTCAGTTATAAATCAAATACCAGATTCCTAACCAGATTCTCTCCTCAATTGTTTACTGTTTGACATAAAAAAAAAAAAGTCCACATCCCGTCTAATCCTCACAAAACATTTAACCTAACAAACTAAGCTGCTCTTAATTGCAATGGACTTTGCAACAGATCGCACTCCACCGAAGGCATTCTGTGGTCTTTGTTCATGGTCAAATCCATATACCATAACTTTTCAGAAAACAACAATTGAAGCAGATGTCACGCAAACGAAGGCTGAAAGCTGAAGAACTCCCATTTTCTGACAAGTGTCGTTCGAGTCGCTTAGTCCCCTTGACGCAAAAGAAACATATTTTAAAACATGACGCCGTTTTGGAACTCGTTAATTTAAGACTCAAAACATAGCAGTTATCGAAAATGGTATAAGTTTGAATAGACGTAGGACAATCGCAGATGTTGGCTTTGCATTAGCTTTGGTAGTTTTCAGACCAAATGCGAAAATTAAACTCTCAGAGTACATTAAAGGCCGTAAGGCATGTTAAAACTGTATCACATGGGAATTGTCTTGTACATTTTAGCATCTGGCCGTAAAACACTGTACCTAGTTGCCAATATACGTGGGACAACTTGAAGTCGTAAATGGTCGGATTCAATTTCCTCATCAGTATTGTCTATGTGGCGCTAAGGACGGTGGCAACGTGTTTAAAGATGCCAGTGCACATGCTCTAATGATATCGTAATTACGTACAAGTCTGTCTGGGTTGCTTTGCTACGTTCCTTTCTCTCTGAAAAGAATCATTTATGGTATACTCTCAAGGGCAACTGCAGTATTTTTTTAATCCAAAATATACGATTATTAATTTGCATAAAATACTTCCCTGCACACGAGCTACAATTTAATCTCAGATTTACGCAAAACTGCTTGAAAATCAGATGTCCCTATCTCATCAACAGATGTCTTGTCTTCCCATTTCAGTCATGGACGCGTAAAAGATTTTTATGTTCCTCTCTCGGGGCTTGATCCCGGACACTTGAAAACTTTCCGACGTCCAATTCAGTCACCGAAAGTTGTTATGTAAAATGTTGGACACTCAGATGCTTTATCTTATGAGCGAAAGAGATCTCCCTATTTTAAGCTTCGCTTTATTATCCGCAGTTTGCACCATCTAAGTCAACACTTACAATATAAAGAGAACTGCTCAACTTCTGCAATTTGCGGAACAAAAGTGTCACTGTGTTGTTAGAGATAACCCGCTTTCCCAGAGCAGGATTTTCCAGTGATTGGTGCCTGACTGACGCTACAAATCATGTGTGCATCTGCAAGGGAAATATTTAACTATAATGACATTTGCACCCTACATAATGTATGCAACTTCCACTAGCAACAGTTTATTATTCCACCCGTTTTAGTACCAATCATTAGTCTGTCAGTTATCTTCATTAGGATTTCTTTTATTCCATCGTCATCTTAATAACTTCCATTAGTCTCTTAATTACACGCGTTAATCTCTTAATTACCTTTTACTAGTCTCGCAATTACCTCCAATTGGGTTTAATTTTCTCTTAGTTCTCTTAATCACCTTCATTAATCTCTCGATCACCTTCAAAAGGTGTTTTTTTTCTGCAGCAGCCCTTTCGACCACCTGCACTTACCTCTCAATGACACCACTCCTGCAAATCCCTCCCTCCCACCACCCACCCATAAACACACACACACACACACACAGGTTTAACTTCCCCCTAGTCCTCTCAATAATCATTACCTATATCGCCTTTTGGCTATCTTCTTTTGTTCTCAATAACTTCTCAATCAGCCCACTTGGTTTCTTACTGACCATGATTCTCTTATTCGCCCGGTGTTTTGAAAATGAAATTTGATAAGCTTTACGCAAAGAAAACAAAGGCTACTACAACACAGAATTTCGTCATTTAGCGTGAAACAAAATGCTTAACTCCCACGAGTTAAACAGAAACGCCGCCGACACAAAAATCCGTGCTGGCAGATTTTAAAAGTATTAGAAACCACAATAAATCAAAACACAAACGAGAGGAAATCGTTTTCCACAGTGGAAATTACTACGACAGTTGAAATTTAGCATAAAAAAAACACACACACACACTCAACTAATTTTAGGTAACGACTTCCTTTCGGAAATCGCTATAATTTGTTAATAGTCTCCGAAACAATAACAATAATCAACAAGTCATTTTCCGCACACAATATTTTACAAGGACAAACAACAAACATGTTTCAAAAAGGTTTGTAAAAGACAGAAACAATTAGTATATGACTCAAGAGGACAAGGTATCAGTTAGAACTTACTCTTTCGCGCTCGTAAATGAATTATCCAGTAATACATTGGAATAATATATAGGCTATTAGTGCGTGTTCTGGAATTGTAATAAGCAGTGCTTGCGTAATAAGTAGAAATAAATGTACGTGTTTCACTCATTTATATGAATGATGACTTTTGCTGAAGAGGTGAGTCAAATACAATAAAATTCGATAAGCTTTAGGAACACTCTCCTCATCTAAACAGCAAACCGTGTCCCCTAACTAGGAGGAATGCTGGCTTCAGAGAAAAACCAGACAACAGTCACCGTCACATTCATCCTCTACCAGCTGAAGCGACGAGTCCTGAGAACTGACTCACTCTCAGACCCACATTCACTTCACACGTGTGTCTGCAGCGAAGCCCCGTCAGCAAAACGCCTCTCATTTTATGGCAGACAGAAGACAAACGTTTTTGCTGCGCGTCAATCAAACCACAGGGAAAGAAACAAATTTAACGACCCTCTCCACACTAAATTTACAGGTAATAAACGCCGGCAAAATTTGCGGCAAAATGCACAGAACAGGTGGCGATGAATCTATTGTACCTGAGAGGGCCATAAAGAAAATAATTCTATTTTACACGTTCGGAACCATTCTGACTTTCCAATAAGTTGCGGATGAAATCGTTTGACTTGACAAAGCGAACTCCCAGTAATGTTGTATTTTAACGACACATAAATTACAACAAATTTTGATTAAACATTTTTTTTAAACTGATAAATATGAGTGAATTTCTAATTATCAACAATCAGTAATTGAGCAACAGCCGCATTAAAATTCAATACGGTATCAAGTTTTTAGAGGATTAAATCCGGGTACATAAAAATCCAGTGAAAAATAAACATGAATATTCAGAAGGACACGAGGGAAAATCGTAGCAGTGAGGAATTAAACTAATTACACTAAAATGAAATGGAATTTTTAGAACATATAAGCAACGTCTTTAATGACTTATCGCTATTACCTACGTCACTATCTTAATTCATATAAATCTAACATCATAGTTAACAGAAACCACTTGAAATTCATTTATCCAAAGAGCCAAAGAAATATATTGAGTAACATTACCCGTTGCAAGAATGAAAAGTGATCATGATAAGGCCCTATAACCTGACCTCGTAGTGTCCAAAAATTTCACAATAAAATAATGAGATATCAACCTATATTGTTAAAAATTGTTAAAGAATGTGTTCTTGACTTATAAAATAAGCTAAAAAAAATCTATCGTAAAAGAAAAGCAACAAGAAAGTCAATAGTATAAATAGAAAAAAAAGGGAAAGGAAAAGCTACAGAGAGCAAACACAATTGGGAAAATCCGTCCAACATAAGATGTCAACTTGAAACACACTCCATTTCGTAAGCAGTACCGTGTTTGCTCATTTGCAAAGGAAGGAAGAGAAAATTTACCTTCGAGGTTATGATACATAAGCTATGATACACAGATCTTTGACACAGTACAAAATAGAACACTGGTATTAATTAGTTAACTTGTATTTTAACTAAACAGAAGAAGTCTCAGAGAAAGCACATTTACATCTACATATGTTAAGGTCTCAACCTGATGAAAGATATGTAAATAAATGAAGCATTTATAATCCTCTTAATTACTTCGCCCACTTGGACAGATATTATATGTAAAATGATTAGGTGCGAGACCATAAAGTTCATAAAATTTGTCTAATTTCATATATCTGTATATACACACGAACGCACACATATGTAATATATATATATATATATATATATATATATATATCTATATATATATATATAATATATATATCTATATATATATACATTCACACGATAAATTATGATAGAACTAATACTGCAGTTACATTTACGAGTACCTATTGTTGATAAAACCTCCTGTTAGAATCCTAATCCTAACCACCCCCACAACAAAAAATAAAATAAAGAGAATTGTACTCGTAAAACAGGAAATTTGCAGCGCAAAAAAAAAAGAAAAAAAGAAAAAAAAAAACAGCAACATCCTTCAAGAAAACCAGTCCCGGTATAGCACCATCCAGGTGTGGGCGGTTGTGGGAGTCGATGTATCCAAGTGGAAGATCACAAACATCATAATAAGAAGACGCGTTCAAGGCTTCATTCTTAGCAACGAGTTTGTCTTTGTTTTGTCATGACCTCTTCTTTGAAAACGAAGACTCTCATCCCTAAAAGAACATTTTATTTCATAAAATACATAACATCTTGTGAAATGATTCCCAGCGGGTAATCAATCGTTACGACGTGTCATTGGACATTAATAAAGTCACGTTTTACCGGTCTCTTCCAGTACATAATCAGACAAACTAACTGACCGATTTTATATACAGAAAGCCCGCGCCGGAGCGGCCTTGGACACGCCTACACCCAAATATACCAACCATCTAAACATGCATCTGGTCATAAGCTAACACCTGAGACAATGCCATAGAGCAATACAGCAATTACCATGAAGCCTCATCGGCTTCCAGCCATTCATCTGAATACTCCCACCTGCACAAACCTCGAGTCACTCGCGGTGACCTTCCAAACCCAAGGGGCAATTTCAGGATTGAGGATCGTCTGCTAAGGACGACTTTACTTGGGGCTCGAGGGCTTCACATCTATTTCACAGCAACGACGACTTTCCATTTTAGTTACTATTATCATTGTGCTGTTTGCTTCTGCTGCTGTAATAATGACAATTTTGTTCCAGTTACTCTCGCAATTATTATTACTGCTTTTATAACTATTAATATTACAATTTCCGAGTTCATTATGATTTTTCAACCTCTTTGACCATAAACTTTAATAATAAAAACCATAACATCAAATAAAAAAGTCCAACGACTTTAAACTCGTCAAGTTCAGTGAGGACGCCGACGACTAAAGCAAATGAATGCTCGAATACTAAATTCCTTTTCGTACAACGCCAGACAAAATAAACAGTCGGAATGCCAATTATCAATAATGACCAAAGTAAAGCGCTGAAACTCTTCGTGTGGGATCCTTATGCATGCACTTTGTCGGTTCCTTCTAGACATTTCCTTTGGTTTTAGCTGATATATAAATATATACATACATACATACATGCACAACACACACAAGCACAGCTGAATGGGACTTGCGAGAGGTCCCCTAAATTTAACTGATTGGAGTTTGTGTGTCTGCTGGGTTACCACGGGTGCCACAGTTAGTTGCATTACACCTTGTGAAATTTTACAGGGATTGTTCTAAAATCTTGAGTTGAGTATCACCTCTATATCAGTGGTTCTTAACTTTTTTTTTTTTTTTTTTTGCCAACGCACCCTTTCACCATATTTCAGAATGTCCTTCCCCTCTTTCCGAAATTTTCTGCCCCAAAAGGTGCATTTCAAATAATATGCAACAAAATAATAATACAAAACACATAAGCTAGTGGAGAGAAATACCAGCGTGAGCTCTGTGTAGTGCGGACCGATGCACACTGCATTTTGTGTGGCCCTAGAGCCAGTTTGAGCCTGCCAATCTGTGGTCACAATTCGCCCCTTCAGGGGGGAATCTCCCCCTGGTTGATAACCACTGCTCTATACCATGAATTTTCGTTGTTGGTTGGAGATACTTTGAGCATAGACTAGAGCACGCTTTTGTTTCAGTGTGTATCTATTTGTTTACTTATATTCTATCTGTACAATTTCATCATTCCGTTTGATTGTACCAACCATACATGTCCAAATCCTTTTAACGGTTTAATGTATTGAATTCTATTCAATTACTTCCTTCTTTTTTCTTTTTCTAGTATCTGGCCTTCTATTTACTGGAAGCTTTCTAAACACAAAATAAAAATAATAATATCTAAAATTTAATCGAACAACTTTTATGAACGAGATGCGCTCACAGCAAAGGCAATCTCTATAATTCGTAGAATTCAAAGCACCAACGAATCTTATTAGTTTTCTAATCAGGGTTATCACTTGAAACTTTCCGATCCTTTTCGTAACTATCCGTCACGGATACAAATACGATTACTAAAAGATAAATTATATTTGTATTCTACCATAACAGACAACAAGAGAGAGAGAGAGAGAGAGAGAGAGAGAGAGAGAGAGAGAGAGAGAGAGAGAGAGAGAGAGAGAGAGAGAGAGGCAAAAAACTTACATAATACAATATGGTGCCCCAAGATACAATATTCGACTAATTAAAAACTAATAAATATTCGGCGACTTTTATTTCGCAAAGCCGTACACAATGAATAGAAATCGACCATTCGTCGTAGCCTCAAGATATTCCAACATATTAACCACCGGAAAGACCCGTAATTAGTTTCACACAAAATACAGTTTCGGGCCTCCTTACGGGAATTGACTGCTGTAATGGCTTGCTAATTATAGATCCTTTAAAGTGTATCCTGTTTCTCTCTCTCTCTCTCTCTCTCCTCTCTCTCTCTCTCTCTCTCTCTCTTTCTGTACTTGTAAGCATGCAATATTCTAAATGTCTATCACTCAACAGCCGATGACCCTCACACGGTCTAACACTAGGAAATAGGTATGTGTGTGTGTGTGTGTAAACATATGTGTATAAATTTATATTTATACATGTAAATATATAACTCATCAATAATGATACTTTCGACCACTTCCCCACAAAAAACCACTTACATCGCATGCATCATACCATGGGGTTACTTAAGCTCAACAGTAATTGGTAAAAACTTTAAAGTCCACTTGCTACCTGCAGGATTTGGACACGTAATACGCACCTCTCTAATGGATAATGGTTAAATTTCCACGACAAATATCTTTGCCGAATTCACCGAAATCATCCCATCCCCTCTAAGAAAGCTGCGTCCCATATCGCTATGCATGGGCGTGCGATTGATGTGTTACTAACTTTATATATAATTAGTTCATCTTTTCCTATCTTACAACCGAAAAAACCCCATTGATCAAGAATTCACTATACCTTGGGGATGACTTACACTCAACCGGAATTTTGCAAGTGCATAAACCTTAATTACCCACTCCGAGTATTGAGTTATAAACTTCGTACTCTGGGGTCTGAGTGACGGGCTAATTCCTATTACAAGTTCGGAAGTTTAATTAAACAGGAAAATATATGTTTCATGGCGCGTGCTCATGCACAAGTGTTACATACACATACACACACACACACACACACACACACATATATATATATATATATATATATATATATATATATATATATATATATATTAATATATATATATATATATATACATATTATATATATATATCTATATATATAGATATATATATAATCTTACATATTATTATATTACATAGTATATAATATATATTATATATATATATATAGATTATAATATCTATTTATATAGAATTATATATATATTATATATATATATAGTGTGCATGAGTGTCATTGTGCTATGAAATTGCTACATGCTGTTTTACTTACTATGAACGGCGAAGTACTCCAAGTCTTACCTGTAATGAAAAAAAATGGAATGAATGAATGTTCGGATTAAACTTAATTCCAATTCTTGACCTGTATTACTTTCTAACCCATATATGAACAAGTTGCACAGCAAATAAATAAAATGTAATAAAGTCGACCGATCCTTCAAAGAAAAGGAAAGGTTTACTTGTAATAAGATAGAGAGCCCGCACACGTTTCACAACAGAAAGTGCTCCGCTCCTTCAAGCGCACCTCTACAAATATAAATGAACCTTATTGCTTTTCATGAATAAACACTCCCATATATTAATAAACAAGAGGCGGAGACGAATGACGATGCTAATGAAGAACGTCATATATAGGCGGGGCTGTGGACCCCCCCCCCCCCGCCCCCCCCCCCCCCCGAAAACAACCCCAGCTCCCTCAACAGTAACACGAGTCCCACCAAAGCTGTGAGAGCGTGATGTTATTAAATGCGAAAACCCTCTGGCTTCCAACTGTATCCTGTTATGTTTAATCACTATGATCGGATGAATAAACTCACACTTCATTAACGTCCGATAATAACCAGACGTATCATTTGATCGTTTGGCATTGCTATTATTTAGTTCAGACGCTTGAAACTGGTTATCACTAATGACCCGAATCTGTCGTTGGAAAAAACGGATATGAGAAATGAAGAGTCGTAGCCATTAGCGATGAACCACTGCTATCCGCCATCATTATCTTTAATGAACGTTCAATTATTTACAGTAATTAAGCAATCATTAACACTTCTAAATATTATAACTCACAGCTAATGAAAAAACTGTAGACTTTAAAAACTTTATTAATGCACTTAGTAAACATCACAACACGAATGACCTATGATTCGCAATAATTGGTCTGCAAATATCATGTAATGCACATTTACAATTACTGTGACTTCATGACAATAAATACTGCATAGAAAATTAATAAAATAAAAATTTCCAACCTTGAGAGAAAAAGTAGTTTTCCAAGTATGTGGTCCCAGCGGACAAACTAAAGCACCGGCCTTGGAACGAGACATTAGGGAAAAAAGGGGAAAGGGGGCGCCCCCCCCCCTCTCTCTCTCTCTCTCTCTCTGATATTTGACGGTCCTCAACCTTAGAAAACTAATCTAACAGAATGGGGGGCTGACGTATGAAAAGATGCGAGGTCAAAATCCAAATACTATTAACAAAAAAGTAATTCTTGGTTTGTAGCTAATACTAAATTTATATTAAATTTGAACGAATAGTGTAGTCATATTGCCTAAATAAGTTTTCCAAAGATTCAGTATAATGATGAAAATCAAAGCAAGATTCAACCAGCTAAGTCTCAATTTTGCAAGAAGACTAGAGAAATGCATTGGAGAAGTAGTAGTATTTCCCGTTCGCCGGGAAATAAAAAATCGGTCTTAACAAGCAGTCGCGGTGTAGAACGACTGAGGCTAACTAAATATGTTTTTCTGGGTCAAGTTCTCAAGCCATCATGCTATGATCAATACAGTGGCGTTGAAGGCAAAACCAGGAAGCTATTGCAGCCCAGTAGATGGGAAGGAAGAGTATGGGTGTCCCGAAATTAACATCTAAATAACGTTTGAAATGACAGGGTCTGGATAGTGAACTGCAGCTGTAAAAATGGCGGCATTTAATTTCCATTAGCCTACAAACATAACCAATGTCTCTGCCATTGTCTATTGTAGAGTTATTGAGCTAAAATGAGGGCACAAAGATCGTAATTTTAATACAACGAAGGAGCCAATGTGAAATATTTTAGTAAGGAAGGTTGTCGAGGATGATTACACTTCCAAAATAATTATGGTATTATTTTGCTCAGGTTTAACATAATGGAGATTTTAGCAACTGCGAATTTAAAACCATAATTATCATGAAAGGATTCATGAATAAAAAATAAATCAATTTCTCGTAGCAAACTTAGAAAAGAAACATAAAAATAATGACCTTCTGTTACTGAACAAAAAATCGGTTCTATAAAAAAAATCTAAACGAAACTAAACACACTAACGATGAAAAAAAAAAAAACTTGTCCAATCTCAGTCAATCGCAGAAATGAAGATGTTCTCGTAGATGAGCTAAACAATTACCATTTAAAGCAAGCACACAACTGAATTCTAAACAGATTGACAATGGTCTGCAACATAACCTTCACAACATTCGCCTGACCTGTAAACACGTAAACAGCTTGACCAATTGCTCTCCTTAATCATGGCAAATCTCTGTTCCATTAAATGCGATTGTCTCTTGGCCTGCCAAGCATAAAATTCAACTCACTCCGCTAATTAATACGGCGAATCGCCACCTGAGAAGGCACATTATTACGACCAGGCAATTAAGTCATATTTATCCCCAGCGCTTCCAAGAACAATGGTTCATTCATGTCCCGAGGTCTTTTTCAGCCAGGTAATAATGGCAAGAAAATTAATTAACAGTCGCAGTTTAAAAGTGTTTAATACAGAACCCACTAAGGAAATTTTCTCGTGGGCTTCTGTTTATTTTCAATACAGTGTGTGTGTGTGTGTGTGTGTGTGTAATACATTTTTTACCATAATAGGGCAAGGTTTGGCCTTGTAGACTGTATGCCCAAGAACGCTTAGTGATTTCCATTCGTTACACAGTGATGTGTATACCAGTGTTTTCCCGATATATTAAAAAAACAGGTAAATGATAGCTGATAGTTTCGGACAAATACGACCTCCTGCCACACGGAGGACATTTCCTAGGCGAGCGTGTCCACATCCATCTAAAAGGAGCTCTTCTATCTGTAGAATGCTCCATTAGTGCCCAAGGCTCTGGCATCCTAAGAGCATCAACTAGTAAGGATCACTGCCACCGATATAGTAGCTAATTACAGCAAGCTGTCGTATGGAAGCATCGCATCATTCGAAATTCTTGGGGGCAGAACGGGCATCTCGAATCCCTCTGTCAGGTTCTCCATATTTCTCGTTCGTCTGAACAGGACTTTTATTATGGACTTCTAAAATGATAGCCTCTGGATGGTGAACTGCGGACGTAACGATGGTGGCGTTTAATTTCCATTACCTTACTGATACAACGGATGTCGCTGGCTGGATGGACACGAAGAGGTTTAGGAAAGGAAAGACCTTTATATATATCCAGAAGTGCAGAAGCAAGAACTTTCACAATATTAAACAATTCTACAGCGTTCCAGTTCATCTGGTCCTTTTGCAGATTATGATCGTGAACAAATTCGACAACATTAAAGACAAATGACATGAATCGGAAAAAGAGGACCACAATGAGCAACGGAACTTAATAAACCCCCACTCATGATACCACGATGCCTCCTACACACAAGAACACACACACACACGAATATTCTCGGGTTCAGTAAAAACCACTGGCCGAGTTTCTTGCCAATTTTTTGTCAATACACCTGTAGTTGAGTTCTAATGCACCTGAGTCCCGAAACTTCCATCATGAAATTTCGCCAACGCCCCGGTTTTCTAAATATAATAATCCTGGAATTATTTGCCCTTGCGATCTATTTATCCGTGCTACATGTTGCCTTTCCAGTTAGACTTCTTGTACATAACTGCTAAGACTTGGTCGCATTCTCTCTGTATCCTTTGATAAATAATGATCCGAATCTCCAGAAGGTTCCAACGATTTCTTACTATTACATTTCTGCCTTGTATTTTACATGTTTAATGCAAACCCATTCGTACAGACCAAGTTTAAATGTCCACTAACTGCAAAAATGAAACCTTCCACCGACCGGAATGGTCCTTTATCGGCAAAAAAAAAAAAAAAAAAAAAAAAAAAAAAAAAAAAAAAAAAAAAAAAAAAAAAAAAAAACGGAGGAAAAGTATATATAATGAACACGACAATATTTACAAAAATTGAAAATTAAAAGTAAAATTCACGTCTGTATAAAATGTCAGCGCGTCTGTAAAACGTTCGGAGAAGTAAAATCGAATATCATTCATCAGTCAAGCCCCACCTATTAAATGGAACCTCACGTCAATCATCTTGGCAAAAGAGATCTCCCAGGGCCATTCCCGTCTGTCATAAACCCACAATTAGAGCAGTTCTAAGGACTAAAATGTCTGCCATTATCGCCACGTTCGATGACGATATTCTGTTAAGTGATAGGAAGAAGCTAATTCCAACTCCTGGACCACACTGAGCAGGAGATAACTCCAAACACCCGGGGAGAGGGCGACTGGAAAACTAATTATCTCGTGGGATTGCTCTTCAATCAATCTTCCGTAATGCCTTTCTCGGGGACGATAATGACCAGGTTTCTCTTCCCCTCTTTCCGTCTCTCTCCAATACCTTAGAAATTGCTTTGTCATCCTATTAAAACTACCAAGAGCAGCAAAAAGAAAAAAAAAAACAAATATATATGTACGATGTAATATTACATAAGTATTTTGTACAACTGTATATTAATTAGATAAGTACATCGGCGACTTCCTAATCAATTCCACTTGATAACTATGAGAACTCACGGCTTTTTGCGATACTGCTCCATTTCAAAGCAATTTCAGATTATTCCCCGATTTCAAATATGCAGGATTCGCCTCCACTGAAGGGCCAGAGTCCAGCGCTGCAAACCTTGCCTCTAGCTTTTACTCCCTGTGCTGGAATAAGGGCAACTTAATCTGAACAAAATAAACAAACATTTGGGATGTATTTTCAATCAATTGAAAATATTTATCCACTGACATGAATTACATTTTTTTTTCATCTAAAACTGCAATTTTTTTTTCATTTTAAATCGTTTTTAACATAAAAAATTATTCTTGGTAGAATGTGCCAACAAATAAAGTAGTCTGTTCAGTAAGGAAAAAAGGTAAGTAATAAAACAAAGTATTTGACAAGAGAAATCTAAATTCATCTAGTAATTCACAAAGAAAAAAAATTCTTTGACAAGGATTATTACAAAAAAACATCTGTCCTACACAAAGAGCATTAAAATTTATAAGGCTCCGGCAAAGAACATTATAAACCCTTGGTATTGACAGAGGATAATAAGAAACCTTTTCATATCTAACAAGGAAAATTATATGACATTTATTTCTGACAAGGAATATTTTGAAAAATCTTGAGTATTTGACAAGAAACATTATAAAACCTTCAAATATTTGTTAAAGAACATAATAAAAGTCCTGCCTTTGACAAGGAGCATGAAAAAGCAGTTTCTTTGACCGGGAACAACAAGAAACCTTCAAGTCTTTGACTAACAGTATTACAAACCTTCAAGTCCTTGAAGAAAAAAAAAAGTAAGTCTTTGACAGGGCGTTTCGTAACTCTATTATATATCAGTTTACAATAACAGCTGACCAATGCAAGGATAAACTATAAACCTGGTATTTGCCTAAGAATAACAGTTATTATAAATACTTTCAACTGTATGGTAATTGATTGCAATTATTCCATGTAATAACTACACAATAGCCGTAGATTGGGAGCAAAAACATGAAAGTAGGCAATAATGAAACGATGAGACTACTCAGATCAAAATATAAATGATTGAAGTCTTGAAACAATTATCATTATTCAAATAGATGAAACATATGCAACAAGCACACAGGGACCATTCACTTGGTATTCAAGCTTCCAAAGGATATAATATTCATTAGGAAGAAGTACGAGAAAGTGAAGGGAAATACGCAAAGAAGAGGTCTCGGTTATTTAAAAAAAATAATAAATTAATAAATAGATAAAACTGTATTTAAATGGAAGGAGAATAGTATTAGAGTAGCGATGCATAACATTTTCACTTGAATTTCTAAAGTTTTATGAGAATCGTACTAGGGTATTAATGCACTGGATTTCGCTCGAACTTCTTAAGTTTCATTTGCAAGACATCCTCTGGGAGGCTGTTCCAAAGTCCAACGGTGTGAGGAATGAACCTCAGGCACTGAGAAGTTCGACAGCGAAAAAGATATATGTTGTCCCAATCAAAAATAATGAAGAGATATGCATAAGATTCGATAAACAAACACAAAATACTAAACATCATCAGCAACTAGAACAGAAGCAACACTGAAACTTCACCATCCATCTATCTTCCCAAGCTGAAAGCCAGTGCGAGCAGGCACATCACAGCAACCTACGGGGGATGTTAAGATATACGAGAGAGAGAGAGAGAGAGAGAGAGAGAGAGAGAGAGAGAGTCATCAAGTCTTTCTTTCAAATTGATAAAGGGACACCATGATGAAAGAGCAACAGCTGCAGGCGCTGTCTCTCGCTGACCCGCTCGATCTTCAAGCCTTTCAACGCGTCTTGATGCCATAAGGTCTTCGGCAATAATGCATCTTGTTCGGGGCGCCTTTGCAACGGTATGGACGAGCCATTAATGTTCGGTGGACACTTTTTTTTTTTTATATATATACTATGCCAGAAGATAATAATATTATGTGAGATCCTCTTGAATAAATAAGGTTCGTGGTCATCTCTCCTCATTCAGTATCTTAATTTCCCAAGCTAAATCTGTTCGCCCATTTATCTTAGCCAAAGTAATGTTCCAAATTTCTTTCTCTCTCTCATTTAATATATATATATATATATATATATTATATATAGATATATATATATATATATATTATATATATATATATATATATATTATATATATATATAGTATATGTTTGTGTATACACGGAGGCACACATACATGAATATATACTTACACACATTACACAATCATTATCATCGTCAAAATCACTATCAACCAAATTTCCATCGTTTATGTAATATCATAAAATTTCCACCATTTTATTTCACTGAAACTATTTTCGGCATTAAGACCGTCTTTAGTCTCTCTAGGAAAGGACTCTTTCATTTATCTTAATTCCCAAACATCACCGTCGTTTCTTCTTTTCACCATCTTCAGTCCCATCACCTCTACAAAGCGTCGTATCTTCGTTATGACTAGCTTTTTTTTTTTTCATAAAGAACTAAAATAATCTCCTTTCTCCCCCTCTAACGACCCTCAATTCTCGACGAGGTTTTCTTCAGGTTTTTATTCCTTTTCTGATATAAAACAACTTAATCACACACTCACATACTCACGTATCCATATACTATACTATATATATAAATATATATATATATTATTATATATATAAATATTATATATATATAAATTAATATAATATATTATATATATAGATATATATATAATATATTTATATATATATATATATTAGTATATATATATAAAGCTAAAAATGTCCTATAATATCTAATCTAATTCACTCTACCTCGGAATTAATGCATTTTCATCTTATGTTAACCAAAGGGAAAATTTTTAGTCGATAAGAAATTCGTCGGCTCAGGGGTGCGAACCACAGAACTTAGAATTCAGGACGTACAGTGAAGCGCTCGTAACCACATGGATATCTCGTGATAGCCGTGAGGTTTAGAGCGGTTACTGTATGACTTGAGATAGCCGTGTGGTTAAGATTGCTTCACTGTACGTCCTGAATTCTAAGTTCTGTGGTTCGCGCCTATGAGCCGTCGAATTTCTTTTCGACTAAAAAATGTGATAAGACTCGTATATAATTATATATATTGATATATATTATATATATATACATTGATATATATATATATATATATATATATATTAATCTATATATATATATATATATATTGTAATTATTCCCTATCCAAGAAAATCGAAATGACTGCGGGAACTCCATCATCAACATGACAGCAAACGGCTGCCCACTGTTTTATTTGCATTATTTAATCTCGCACTAAATTCCACCTCAAAGAGAACCTGTATTGGATATCGTTGCTCGTAAATGATGTGTAATGAGTACAATATACACATGCATATATATAAAAAGTATGTGCATATGTAAGATAATGAATAACAGATTTCTACCTATGAAAAATGGCTTTGGGTGATACATTGAACACGCGATAAACTTACATACACACATACGTACACACACACACACACATATATATATATATGATATATATGTATATAAATATATATATATATATATAATATATCTATATATATATATATATATATATATTATATATATAATAATATATATATATATATATATAATATATACTTTGTGTGTGGACGCAAAAGATAATGAAATAACAGATTTCCAATGATGGAAAATTGAAAAGCCATTCAATTATTGACGACCGATAAATCACTCCTAAAACCCTAATACACAAGCCACGTTTATGATACCAAAACGACGACTATCCGCATATACAAACAAGGACTTTAGACGCTCCCTAGAGCACTTACATTCAAGAGGAGAATCTCGCATGTCATTAAACAAACAAGAAAAGCACACTTGTACTCCTGTGTCAACTAATCTCTTCAGGAATGGCTTTCCATGAAACCCATTCGTCTACAGAAATACCTTCGAATGTTCACACCTTCTAAAAAAGGACTACGAAGAATCAGAGCTTAGCGTTGACGACGTCCTTAGTAGACTGTCAAATATCCTCTCCGCAGCATATAACTTCTCATTATAAAAAATGATAGGTCGAGGCAGTGACTCCATTAAAAATGCTACTACAAATCAACAGGCATTTTCTCATTTGAGTTCCTCAGACAGGTTATGAAAATATGTCAGGAAGCTTTCAATGCTATGCGTTTAAAAATCTAAGATGCTAAAATAAAATCCATGAATATGTTTAAATAGGTAAACATTATTCAAATATCAACCGCTTCCCGTATCAAAGGACTCGTATATATCACCACCATCACTTTCATTTCCCCAGCAGTAACCAAAATTTTCCATGACCACAGTTCATTGACCCGGAAGTAAATATCGGGCTTAAATAAATAGTGAAAATTCTACAGAGGTGTACTAGGACTCTATCTCGAAACTTCCATCATCAGTGGAGGCTCTACAGGAGGTAACTTATAAATCTTCCTTTATTGGTGAAACAGAGAGAGAGCATAAAAGAACATTTTCAGTCAACACTTTTTCCAATATAACAGAAAATTCTCTTAGAGGCACCATATAAAACTTTTTATCCGGTTAAAAAAAAAAAAATCCAGGAAGCGTCCACGAACCTTCCATTACTAACATAAATTCTCAGGAAATCAAAATATGAATCTCATACTATTAGTTCGAATGTTTCCGGAAAGCAACAAATTTGCTAATATTACCGACATTTTTTCTTACAGCTATACATCCTATAATATCAGTAAAAATTTCCAGATAATAATATATTAATATCATATATATATATATATATATATATATATATATATATATATATATATATATATATATAATGTGTATATCTTACAATATCAGAAAAAAATCTCAAGAGAAGGAACATTACAAACGCCCATTATTTGTGAAAATCTCAAAAATATTATTAATCTTCCATAAGAGAAAATTCTCGAGGAAAGACTACATAAACCATACATGAATGGTGAAAGTTCTATGGAGAGAACAATACAGATATCTTCCATTATCTGTGAAATAATTAGAAAGCAAATCTCCCCTCAGTGAAAATACTCCAGGTTTTACATTATCTCTCCTCTCTCTCTCTCTCTCTCTCTCTCTCTCTCTCTCTCGTCTTCTCTCTCCACTCTTTCTCTCTCTCTCTCTCTCTCTCTCTCTCTCACTTCCAGATGCAATCAATCTTTAATTTTCAGAGAAAATTCTCTGGAATTGACGTGAACTTTACATTCAGTAAAGCAATATAAATCTTCCATTATTAGTGAAATTTCTCCAAACATCAGTAAAGAAACACATACATCTATTTTCCATTATCAACAGAAGCTTTGTAGGTATCCATACATTATCCAGGAAGCAAAATAAAGTCATCACCTTCTTGTTGAAATTCTCCAGAAATCCATGCATCTTCCATCAGCAGTGGAGGACAATCTCCAGGCAGCAACAATGTCAGTGAAAATTCTCAAAAGCTGTACCGAGAGAATTTCGCTTTTGGCACTTGTTACAACTCTGAAGAAACTCTTCAATGCGTGCAAGACGATGATTACCCCAAAGTTATTTGCGAAAGCGATTGGGCAATTTCTCTGCGGGGTCTTTTGCGTAACCCAACCGCCAATTGAGAGCTATCTTCGTCAATATCCGTATACCGTAAACAATTTTCCGCTGCAGACTCTTGGTAAATTACAGTGCCAATATCAAATCGTTCTCTGGCGGCACACACACAATCAGACGTGCATTACCCTCCATTTGCTCATGGGGCAATAACAGATATACCGAGGCAATGCCTGTTTCCGCGTCTCTGAACTGATGATAACCGTCCGTACCCTAGGCAGTTACCACAAATTCTCTGTAGATTATTCCCAGTGTTAATAATAATAATAAGAATAATAATAATAATAATAATAATAATAATAGAAACGGCGCACATAGTAAGAAAAGTGATGGACTCCTGAGGAGGCAGGATGCAACCCGGAACCCCACACTATAAATACCACCCAGTCGAATTGGAGGACTGTGATAGAGAAAAAAAAAAAAAAAAAAAAAAATAATAATAATAAATAATCAGGATTTAATTTACTCTCTATTATACAAGCAGTGCTTTGTTTTTTTTTTTTTTGTTTTTTTTTTTTTTTTTTTGGGGGGGGGGGGGGGGGGGGGGGGGTGGGGGGGGGGGGGGGGGGGGGGGGGGGGGGGGGGGGGGGGGGGGGGGGGGGGGAGGGGCGCTCAAAAATAACAGCGATATTAAGAAGGGCACGCGAATGTCAAGTTTCTCTTCCCCAATTTCCCATTCTTTATTTTGACGAAGTCTGATTTTACGATTGCTGTTCTCAAGTCTTCCATTCCCTCCTTAGCATGACCTACTTCCCCAGCCCCCCCAACTCCCCCACCCCCACCCCCCTCCCGTCGGAGCCCTTAACTACACACCCTCTCATCTGCTCAACTGAAGCACAATTTCCCCCTGACCTGCGCATGACCTTGACTCTGCGCTCTGTGGCCCTCATCCAAGTCCCTCCTCCCTCTCCCCCCACCCACCAACCCATCCACTTATCTACCAACACCATCTGAAAACCACTCTCATCCTCCAACATCCACTCCATTCTCTCCAAGAGGGCACGTACGCACACACAAACTCAAGAAGATCCTTTTGTAACAGTTTCCATCTAGCAAGACACTGAAATACACGGTAAAAATAATGATAATAATAAAATAAAGAGGGATTTGCCTTAGTTTCGAAATAGATGTTCCAATCGGGGCCAGTTCAAGGGACGGAGCGCCACTCGCTTTGGAAAAATCGCACGGAAAATCAAAGGCTAAATATGACAGAAACGTGGAGCTTCTGCAAGTCTGCAACAGTTCAGGCTCTAAGAGGTGACCTTGTGCATAATGAGTCCCGCGGGAGGGAGGGAGGGAGGGAGGGAGGGAGGGAGGAAACTGTGGGAGGAGAAGGAAAGAGGCTGCGGATGAAGATGAAGAGGTGGAGAGAGTAAGACGCGAGGCTGGAAATGCGATACTTTCAACGGCTAATTAAAGGCAGCCGCGTGTTTCTCAGTGTCTATATTTAACTATGAGCACGACAAGGAAAGAGGTAATAAGCTCATTTTCCCTCGAGGCAGAATAACCGCAACGCAAATCGCACTTGACAACGTTCTATTTACGTTATGGATAGAAAAACCATTATACAAGACAATTACAAAAACCGGCTCGGTCGTCAAAGTTATATAACACCAAAGTCTAATCAAGAACAATTTTAATCAGCTATGCAGACATGAGAGGCTTAATTTTCCTGGAACTCAGATGGCTCTTCAGCCATGCAACATAAGAAAGGACTTCTTTGGACAGATATGACGAAGAAATATAATCTAAAAATATACCTTCTATTTCAAATCGACTAATTATCTAGTTATGGCAAAACATAGGCCACCAGCTACCATGAACAAAAGGCCTAGGAATATTATCTCGTTGCTTATGAATGGTTTGAAACTGTATGTAGTTGTATGCAAATAATTAAGGGGAGAGAGAGAGAGAGAGAGAGAGAGAGAGAGAGAGAGAGAGAGAGAGAGAGAGAGAATTTCTTGTAAATAAAACTATATATATATATGTGTGTGTGTGTGTGTGTGTGTGTATGTGTATATGAACTGACCGAGTTTGATTGTCACATTCGAGTGCGTAAATTTACCATATTTTTCAGGCAAACTATTTACTTGGTGTCATTTTGAAGCATGCATAGTTATACTCTTATTAATGTGTTCAAACGAAAAATGGAAAAATAAAAAAGTGAAACTGACAACGTGAAAATTGCCGAAAAGCGACATTTTTATATTAACGCTCAGTAAGTCGTACTAAGGCGCCCATACCCGTAACCAAGTGGAACAACTGTAACAAATGTCAAAACACGACAAAATGGCACAGACAGACGTAGAACAAATGACAAAAGTTAATTATCTCCCACAAAGGCGTCAAACAGAGAGCAGATTTCGAAAACAGCCCACTAACAAAGACAAGACAAATTACGGTCCTCATAGCGCTGTTTTTGCGAGTAGATGCCAAAGGCAATTTCGCATCCAGTGACAAAAACCAGTCGTTGCTATCTGGAACCGAGCATTCAGCAAATAGCAAAGCGTTTCACATCGCTAACAGATGGCAGCACCGAAGACGCCTACGACCAAGGGTCACTCAACGTGTGGCACGAGGTGCCTCTTCTCCCAGATTTCGTATTCTAAAATTCATATTATATCATTTTCAAGAAGTGTGCCTCCATTCATTTTCCGGAATTGGTGTTAGCTTAAACATCTTAGTATACAGGAACAAAAACAGCAGCAACGACTGCAGTACTATCACACTCCTATACTCTGTTTTTTTTCCATCTGTCCATCCGCCTGTGGTGTTTTCGCATGGTAACACTGCGTCCCGGGCTTTAAATAGTTACGCTATGTGTAAGTTTTAGGTAAATAAAAAGATATCTGGGTGCACATTTGCAATTGAAAAGTGTTTTAATAATTTACTGTATGCGAATTACACCGTTAATATTCGAAATAGGATATTATTATTATTGTTGAATGTCAGCTGAATGTAACTATCTAAAGCCCGGGACACAGTGTTACCATACGCCTGAAAAAAACCCATATTTGCGGACAATTATTGGAACAATGCCTTCAATCACGTGATCATAGCATGGTGTTAAAAGTGTTCAAAAACACAAATCATCGTTTCATTAATAGTAAGTTGTATAAAGAACGTTTGAATGAAATATTACGACAGATCTTGAAGCTAATGCAGAATCAGGTCAATAAGAATCATCCTCCTCGTTTGAGCGACTTTGTCCACTCGGTTTCATAGACAAACAACGAAAACCACAATTTTCCCAACACCGTCAACAAAAGGTTTACACACACCTTCGGCAGACACGAAACCTATTGTCAACCTTTTGTGCAGTATTATGAAGGCATACAAAAAATGACATTCAAACGGAAAGAATAAAAATGTCAACAGAATCTTGTGAATAACAGGGAAATGTCATCACTCACGCGAGATGACAAACAGTATTTTCCCGAAAGGCAATAAAGTATCGGAATGAAAAAGATTTTTGACGAACATTTGACAAAAAAGCTTTAGTGACGAAAGTTCAAGAGCCAATTTGCTCTAAGCATAGATTATAAATAATGAAGTGATGTGTGTTATACCTGAGGATGTGAAGTGTGTTGCTGAAGTGTGTTGCTGCTTGTGAATGAAGAAGGAACTGGACACTGTGGCGATGAAATGTTTGCGTAATGCACAAGAAGTGAGTTGAACAACTAAAAAATAATTCAAACATAAGATGATGTAAAACGAACGGAGTTTTTAAAGTGGTTTGGACAGGTCAAGACTAATTGCTGGGTTGACGGCGCAGCTGTAGCAGAAGTGTTACTGAAAAGTAGATGTTCTGTCGAGAAGGAAACAGTGCGGTAGCAAGAAGAAATCTAATATCCTAGCTATGTCTCCCATGAGAATGAAATTAGTAGTCGTTTACTAAAAAATGACCTGCCTTCAGAGAAGTATCTTTTTCCTCATTGCAATAATACGCTTCCAAAGGCAATTCACTTTGTACAATATGAATGTGTCACTGAATGAGGGGTTTCTTTCCTGCGAATATCTTAGGGTAAACGAACGATTGGTACCATAAGTAATGTACGTATACTCAGAGTGAACAAGCCAAATAATGAAGGAATCCGAAAACAAGTTAATGAAATGAAAAGGTCCACGAGCCGAAAAAAAGTTATTTCTTTTCCAAGACAGGATACAAAAAAATTCTCAAAGTGTTTAATGGATGTATGAAATGCAGTTATCTTACAAACAAAAAATGCTGGCAGGTAAATAAAATGTGGGTTTTCATATGTGGGAATCTACTAAATTACTATGACAGAATGACACATATGATCAGCTAATCTGTGAGTAGGACAAGACTCGGGGTATTTTTTAGAAGGAAAAGGATAACGAGACAGACAATAGAGAGTTATAACATTTAACACAAATGTGTTCGAAAAACGGTGAAAATATTCAGCAATAGAAGTCACTCTGAAATTAACCCCAGCAATAACTTCATGCTAAGAAATCGACCAATGTTTTGTTAATATTTTTTATTCTTTTATAGAATAAATAAATAAATACATACATAAACTACATGACAAATAAAATCTAACTGAAACCCTAGAGTTCAGCCTACAAAAAAATCTACAAAACAAAACAAAATTCAAGTGTTAGATTAGGTCAGTTTTACTTGAACTAAGTATGCACCTTTTGGCTGGAGTTACAACGATAATCTAAAAGATGAAAATTCCTACTTTACAAACACTAGAGATTAATAAATTTCGCGTAGTCTAGGTAACATGAGTGTGAGCCTTAAACGCTTTTTAAAATGTGACACGGAATGAGGGCATTCGAGATGTAATCTTAGGTGTATAGGAAAAATGAAGAGAAAATTCCATGACTGCAGTACAAAAACTCACTATAGAAAAGAAATACTCGTAAAAAAATAATAATAATTCGATTAAAACATGAACAAAATTATTCAGTGAGACAAAAATATAGAATATCAATCAGCATATACAGCAAGTCAATGGATTCTTAATAACAATTAAAACACGGCAATTTCAAAAATCCAGTGTATGTTACAGGTACACATACAACACACACACACACACACACACACACACACACAAAACAGTAGAAGTATTTGTGAAAAAATTACGAGGAAAAGAATTATCCCCGAACAAAAAAATGAAATGAGAGCATCCCAGGAGATTCCGATGTTCCACTGCTGTACCAGCTGAGCCGCGGGCCAGCTCATCCGTTTGTGTTATACATGATCACTCGTGATCTGATCACCCACGGCACAGGCCGTCTCAAGGATGCTTTCAGCACTCTCTGTGATACAGAGTTGGGTGAAAATACAAAAGCAATCGACCTGTGGCAATGTGCCACAAAGTTTATAACAAGTAAAAGCATATATTTCTGGAATTCAGTATTCATAAAAGGGATGTATATGTAAACCAAATGGTATACTATGTACAAAATATCTCGAGGTACAAAATATACATATTTATATATCGTGTACTACATAGACATATATTTATATAAATGTATATATACTTTGCTATATTTTCAGTTGATTTTCCTCGGTTCTATCATTTTGGCTAACTAGCGTAATAAAGAAAAATAACATTAATATAGCATTAACCACAAACTAACAAACTACACCTTCTTTGTATGTTAAGCATAAGCTAATCCCTCACAACACAACAACTGCAGACAAAGAAAATCACAATCAAATGAATATGCATAACATTCTGTTCTTCTGACACGTGTGCTAATATCAACACACAAGGTCCTACAGATAAGAACTTGCGTCATGTGTATACACACTAAAGCACATGTTGTCACATGATGAAACTTCCTGATGTCAAAAAAAAAAAGAAGAGCTATCTTCCGAGACCTGCAGAAGACATTCTCGAACATATGTAAGGATTAATTTTGAGTGTCTCAACGTCACTATTCCCATTATATCAATACTTACAGGCTTCGTGTCAACACTGCAGCATTACGAGACAATTTGCCGGTTGTTGGTTTTTTCCTTATTTTTATGATGGTCTTAATTAAAGGGTTTTCTGTTTTCAATGTTTTATGTCAATTTTATTCCCTTATCTATTCATCTATCTACATATTTTCACTCTTATTCCAGGGATTGAATGATACGGGAGGTAATTCAAGGGAGAGATATAGTGTAAGAACGTTGCATAAAAAACGGGAAGGGTTGGCAAATGGAAATGGGGAGGGGGTTATGAATGGAGATGATTGATCAAGAGCTGATTGGAGTTGGTGAATGGAAATTAAGGACTCGTCATATAAGGGAAAATATCAACAGTTACGTGATGGGGAAATATTAAGCAAAGAAGATGGAGCTATATATGTTTGTATAAACGGTGGAAGAACAAAAGTATTCAATTAAATAATGCTGATAAACATAATTATATTGGTAAGGCAAGAGATGAGGCGGAGTAAAGAAATGGGAAAGCGCTCAGAAAATGGTTCGAGAGAAAGTTTCTTGAAACAAGAAAGAAGTTGAGGGTTTTCGATGAAATGGTCTACATAGCGTAAGCGGAGCAGGAAAGGTTGAAACGATGACAAATCTAGAGGTATGACGATGCGGATAAAGTTCAGCTTGGGTAATAATACAGATCTTGAAATTTTCTGGTGATCTGGTCACGTTTAGTGAGCTGAAGATGGCATGGTGATAAAAATGAGTAAATAATTCAAAAGAATGAAGGAAAAGGGAGCGTGAAAATATGAGAGTTGGCGAGACGAAAGGGTATTAATATTAATATCTGTGATACATAAGAGTGCACAAAAGATAAGAGCAGAGTAGCACTATCACTATGTACGGTGGGTCGATTGATTTTGATAAACCCCCTCTGCAGGAATATAGAGTTCTTAGACGAGTGATACTTTTTAATATTATAAATATTTAAAAGATACCATTATACATCTTTAAACAAATACTGAAAATATATGTACGTGAATTTTTTAAGGCGGTTCGGT
>NC_087217.1:5679691-5682191 GCF_015104395.2 Macrobrachium nipponense
ACAGTTCGTTCGGGTTGCCCCAGGTCCCTCAGTGTGAGGCGCCTCTAATGTCTACCAGAGAGTTGCTAGTACATCTTCCGGTATATTTTGCATCTTCCAATCTTGGATGGTCTGGGATGCAGTTTAGATATTTGTCGAGCTTATTCTTAAACACATCTACGCTCACTCCTGATATATTCCTCAGATGAGCTGGCAACGCATTGAATAGACGCTGCATTATCGATGCTGGTGGCGTAGTGGATTAATGTCCTGTGTGCTTTCCTTATTTTTCTGGTATAGTTTTTGGGCACTATTAATCTACCTCTGCTTGCTCTTTCTGATATTTTTAGTTCCATGATATTTTCTGTTATTCCTTCTATCTGTTTCCATGCCTGAATTATCATGTAGCGTTCTCTTCTGCCTTTTCTAAGACTATATCAATTTTAAGGATTGTAGTCTTTCCCAGTAGTCTAGGTCCTTAACTTCTTCTATTCTAGCTGTAAAGGACCTTTGTACACTCTCTATTGTGCAATATCCTTTTGATAGTGTGGGTACCATATCATATTGCAATATTCAAGGGACTACGAACATATGTTTTATAAAGCATAATCATGTGTTCAGCTTTCTTGTTTTGAAGTGCCGTAACAACATTCCATTTTTGCTTTACATTTTGCCAACAGAATTGCTATTTGATCATTGCATAACATGTTCCTATTCATCATCACACCAAGGTCTTTAACTGCTTCCTTATTTGTGATTGTCTCATTATTAGGTCCCCTATATGCATATAGCTTTCCTTCTCTGTCTCCATAATTTATTGATTCAAATTTATCAGAGTTAAATACCATCCTATTTTACCTCTGCCCAATCATATACTTTGTTAAGGTCTCTTTGTAGAGCGTTCCTATCTTCATCACAAGTAATTTCTCTAACTATTCTTGTGTCATCAGCGAAACTACTCACTACCGAATCCTTAACATTACTGTCTATGTCTTCAATCATAATAACAAACAATATTGCAGCTAGCACCGTACCTTGTGGCACACCGGATATTACCTTGGTTTCATCCGATTTCTCATCGTTTGCAATAACTATCTGTTTTCTGTTGTGTAAAAATTCTTTTAACCATCTTCCTACTTTATCTACGATATTGTGTTTTCTAATTTTCTTTGCTAATATATTATGGTCTACTTTGTCAAAAGCTTTTGCAAAGTCTAAATAAACCACATCTGTTTTCACAGTTTGCCCGCTTTTGTTCATTTTTGGTTTTTTGGAATATGTTCTCACGGTGGACTAACAGTTGGGTTTGTGTACTTTTTCCGGGTACGAAAACCGTGTTTGCCTATATTAAACAAATTATTTTTATAAATGTTTCATAATATTTTTCTTCATTACCCTTTCATACACTTTCATAATATGTGATGTTAGACTCACAGGCCTATAATTACTTGCCTCTAGTCTTGATCCACTTTTGAAAGTAGGGTGATATATGCTAATTGTGCTCATCATAAATCTTGCCTGTATCTACACTTTGTCTTAATAATATTGCAAGTGGCTTTGCGATAGAATGAACTACTTTCTTTAACAAAATAGCAGGGACTCCATCCGGCCCTGCAGCAGCTCCATTTTTAATTTCATTAATTGCCTGCACAATATCAGCTTCATTAATTTCTATGTCAGCTAAATATTCACTATTTTCTTCCCTTACTTCTATACCATTATCTTCATTATCTATTCTAGGGGTGAATTCTCTCTTATATCGTTCTGCCAGTATGTTGCAAATTTCCTTTTTTTTCATTCGTAATCTCCCTTCAATTCTCAGAGGGCCTATTTCTATTCTTCTTTTATTCATCTTCTTCGATATGAGTATAATAGTTTGGGGTTTTGCTTGATATTTAATAGGGTTTTTTCTTCCAAGTCCCGTTTTCATTTTCTTTTGATTGTATAATCTTTTGTTCTGCATTTTGCTATCTTACTTTTTAGTTCTATAACTTTCCATGCATTTTTTTCTTTTGCAAGACCTTTTTTCCACTTTCTGATTTTCTGGAACAAGATTCTTCTGTCTCTTGGTATGCATGAATATGTTTTACTTTTCTTCTTCGGTATATAGTTTTTCCACTATTTCTCCAAATATTTTATATAATATCTCCGTATTTACCCTTATGTCATCACTTACGAAAATGTTATCCCAATCTTTGTTTAATTCTTCATTAATTTCTGACCATTTTATATTTTTACTGTAGAAGTTGTATTTTCCATATCCTTCCCACTTTTTCAGTTTCTTGCTTATCTCTATTTTCACTTGCTTTGGAATGAACTGTTAATTCTATGACATTATGGTCTGAAATACTCGCATTACTATTATTTCTTTAACATAATTCATCTCGTTCACAAATACTAGGTCTAAAGTATTTTCCTTTCTTGTTGGCAGGTGATTTATTTGTTGAATGTTGTATTCTAGTAGCATATCTAATAGCTTTTCCAATTGCCTCTTATCTTCTGCACTACTATTACTCTCTTT